>NC_137217.1:28656733-28664233 GCF_949987685.1 Ammodytes marinus
TTGTGGAAAGACTTGAGGGAGTGGTGGATGAAGCCATCTCGAGTAACTAGCTTCTTGTCCTTGAAGGCCACCGTAGCTTCTGTCAATCCTCCTAAATGGATGAGTTAGCAAGGGAGCGGTGCAATCTAGAACGTTCACCACTAGATGGCACCAAAATAAAACTGTATTACACACTGCACCTTTAATTTGCACCCAAATGTTGTTTTTTGTCAAATATAGTCAACCTTAAGGTGATAAGTCATCACAACTGAACATGTTTTACATAAAAGCAAAACTTGAAACCGCAGCTAGCAGAGTAGTGAAATTTTAATCGTGAAACAACACTGTCTGTTTCACAATACAAGATATGTTTTAAGATATTTTTTTTGGGCATTTTCAAGCTTTTTTTGACAGTAGAGAGTTGAAATGGGGAGACAGAGAGAGGGGGGATGACATGCAATACAAGTTAATTATGGGCTCATCTCAAAACAACAGGCTAAAAGGCTTTCTAATGATTTATGGTGGTAAACAATAGGCTGCTTATATTAACACATAGCAGTCAGTCATTTGATGCTGGTGAACACTGTAATGGAAACATTCCCCTGTGTCTGATTCACTCCAGATATACAGACGTTGTTGCTCTGCATGTAAACACTCTTGTTTGTTGGTCTACAGATGCGGTTTAGTTTGATCCGGTCAGAATGGGAAAACACCTCCATAAATGTCTTAATGCTTTATCATTACAAACCTCTCCTCTTCTCTCGAACACTACACTTTCATTTTTTTTTTTGTGCAATTTTCGTGACCAGTGTGCAGAGACAGAGATTAAATGGGGCATAGAGGGGAATGACATGCAGAGAACGCCCACAGGCAGGATAGTAACCCGGGTCTATATATATATATATTTTGCATATTTATTACACCCTAATAAGGTAAAATTCTTGATTTTAGAGTTGAAAATGCTGGTTGTTCTTGTTCTGTACTTGATAGCACCTCTTAGATAGAATCCAGTGTCTTTGGTCTTGAAAGGCTGATGGATTGTGAAAGACCCGGATGTTTCACAAGTTCACTAGTTACCGGTAACTTACTGGCAATGATAAGAGTAACTCTACTTCCGTTTTCCATGTTTTTGTGGTAGAAAAAAAACTGCTTGTCTCAAATGTTCAGCTTAACAGATCTCAGCTGTTGGGATCAGTCACGGCCCTTAACTGTCGGGTGATTTCAGGAATTCATACCGATGATCTAGACCAGAGTACGATAAACCACGTGGTTACAATCCAGATGGACAAGATATGGCACAGTTTTTCTCTCAGTGTGTGTGTGTGTGTGTGTGTTTGTTGGGGGTGTAGCCCATTGTGAATTTCCCCCATCTCTCATAGTCATAGTGAGACTGTAAGAGCACGCCCACTCCACCCACAAGGCAAAACAGGGGTCTAAAGGTGTGTGTGTGTGTTTGTGTGGGGGTGTGTGTGGGAACCAGAGAAAGTGCGTTCTCACTCTTAGTGGCATATAGGCGCGATCACACCTTTTACTTTCTGAACTGAAATGAACATGTTCCTAAGATTTTGATTCAAGTTGCAGAAAGTGACCACGGCCCAATCTAAAGTCTTCAACCTTTTTTTTTTTTTTTTTAAGATTTGTTTTTATTGACAGTTGCTCAATTACAGTTATAAAAATGTGTCAATCTGTTAAACTTGTAAAAGCAGCTGACCATCAAATAAGCAAATGTCAATTAGTAAAACTAAAACTAGAACAAAATATTTTTAAAATGGTGCTGCAAATATGAAGTAAATTAATTAATTTTAATAAAGTATTTAAAAAAAAAGCTCATTAATGGAAATTATTGTCAAATGTTACTAGTTTGTCCAGGTTCATACCAGGATTATTAATTTATTATTAAATTAGGCATATTGAGAGAGAGAGATAGCAATTCAAAATCCACTTGCAATGGTGGACAGTAAAGCTAGTATGCAAGAGAGCAGGCTGATCATGTGGTTCATTGGCCCTCAATTTAATATTTTTTGTTAATGAATTTCAATATTAAATTGATATTTCTATTTAGCAGAAGAATTAAAAAAAATTGTTCACTTTGCATTTTGCTGGACGTTTTTTTATTGAATTTTTCTTCGCATTCAAATTCTTGTACGTCAACTAAATCTAATGAATTTATTATAATATCAGTATTATAGTATCATTTTATTTTATTGTATTTTTAATTTCTTTTATCATTTCCTTTGTCCAAAGTTCAGTTAACATAATGTCTGTAACCTTCCACTGTTCTGAAACTCTCACAGTTGCAGTTCGACTCTCAGTGATGATCTCACCTCACTATCTCTATCTCAATCTCACCATCTTCACCATATGCAAATAGGAGCAAAACATGTTAAGCCTCTTTGAGTGACCTCCAAAAAAACGCTTTATAAATCCTATCAATTATTACAATTATTAAAAAAAAAAAACTTTTGCTGTTTGTTATGTGAGTCTGCCTCGTGTATGAAATGTGGTATAGAATTAAAGTTGCCTTTTCATTTCATTTTAAAAATGTTATGTGAGGATAAGCCCCTTAAGATGTATCCTCTCGTTTTCGAGGGGGTCCTCAGAAAAACATGCAATACAAATACAATACACAAAACAAACTATTCAAGACAAACACCTTGCCAAATGTATTCCTCAAGATTGACATTTTAATTTGTAAATTCATACAGCCACTAGTAGCAGCAGCAGCCCACCTCTAAAACCTCTGTCCCAAATGTGCACATCTGTAATAATGAGATGAAGACCTTTGCTGAGCACATTTTAGTTTCCTGGCAGTAGTTTGGTGCGTGTTGCTGTTTGAATGCCAGTGAGCAGGTGTAGGGTGTAGCCGCATCGGTTAGCGCTCAGACTCAACCGTCCTCCTGATATTACGTGGAACGAAAATGTCACGTATAGTGGGTGAAGGAGGACGACCACTGTGTGTGTGTGTGTGTGTTTGTTTCGGAGTGTGTGTGTTTGTCTAGGTGTGTGTGTGTGTGTGTGTGTGTGTGTGTGTGTGTGTGTGTGTTTGTGTGTGAGAGGTCTAAGTGGTAGACGGGAAAAGGCCTCACTACCTTTCTCACGCACACAGAACATCCTGATCGTATAAAAGAAATGTCATGATTTCTCAAAAGCTGAAATGCAACTTAATGTACAAAAAATACAAAAAGTATGTATTTTAAACTTTAAAAACATATAAAAGTATAACAAATCTGTATCTCTGAGACAACCAAACCAAACCAAACACAGCTGCATTGACTATTTTCATGTGAAATACACAGTTTCTGTTTAACAGCTGAGAAAAAACATTTGTCGCCTTCCGGCTCGTTCACTGCAAAACTGCAAAAATATTTGTCTTGAAAGTGAAATTTATTTAATTATTATATTTTTTTTAAACAGGTGAGCTTTTTTCTAAAGTGTGGCTGGTTTCCTGTAAAACCAAAATTAAAATACAAACGGATAAGATCACTGGAGTCAAATCTGGTTTGTATTAACAGAACAATTTGTGTTAAAAAAAAGAGTTCTATTTTTCTTTTAAAAGTGGAACAAAAAGGCCTGCATGCATCCAGATAGGATTCATTATCTTTGCAGTATTTGGACTACAAGAAGGGAAATGTAAGAAGGAATTACAATCTAGAGCTGATGCAATACTATAAAATGTGTCTAACTGTGACCCTCTTTGAAATTATCATGACCTCAACACACACCCACACACACACACACACACACACACACACACACACACACACACACACACACACACACACATTAAGGCCTACATGTGAGTAGTGTATAGGCCAGACTCTCGGGCTCCGTGCATCCTGTATCTGCAAATCACGCGCCGCGGAAGTTCGAGAGAGTTTGAGAAAGTCGCTGTTCAAGTCGTAACGGTCGGTTTGCGGTCGCGGTCTTTCGGCGATGGGCGGGGTCGGTCAAAGAAGGAGGACAATTGTATCAAGACACACACACACACACTCACACACACACACACACACACACAGTATGAAACTTCAATCTGTCAGAGCGAAAGTAAAAAAAATCGAACCCTTCCAACGACGAACTCAAAAACAATCAACTGTCACTCTCCTCTGGTTCATAACTGAACAGTCACACATCTACAATCATACTTTATATCTCTCTTTCTCTCTCTCTCTCACTCTCCCTCCCTCTCTCTCCCTCTCTCTCTCTCTACCTCTCTCTCTCTCTCTCTCCTTCTATAAAAAGTATTGAGATTTTATTGCATTAGCACTTTATTGAACTGTTGAATTGTAAAACTAACTTTTTGTAAAAATCAAAAAAAATCTCTCTCTCTCTTCCTCTCTCACACACAAACACAAACACAAACACACACACACACACACACACACACACACACACACACACACACACACACACACACACACACACACACACACACACACACACACACACACCGCACCACACTGGTGGTAATTCTGCAGCTTCTGATGTGGTCTCTCTCACCTCATGTAACCATCTCTTTTCCTCTTCTCTCTCTATCTTCTATCTTTCTTCTGACTTTCTCATTTCCTCATTGTTCTGCTTCATCAGCCCTGCCAATCAGAACTGACACGGTAGAAATGGCATATACGTTTTAAAGTATGTTTTACTTAGTGTATAATCTTGAAAATAAAATGCTTTTAAGATCTTTTTTATCTGCATAGGAGCCGGGCGCTGAGGCCGCCATGTTGCTCCGCCATGGTTCTACAGTAGCTCAGAACAGACAAACTTAACGGCCTTGTGCGTTTTTATATACAGTGGACGTCCTGGGGAAATGCACCTGTTGGAAGACCAAGAAGAAGCACTATAGAATAAATAACTAAATACATCTTCACCTCATCACTTGATATTGTGGAAAGACTTGAGGCAGTGGTGGATGATGCCATCTTTAGTGACTAGCTTCTTGTCCTTGAAGGCCACCGTAGCTTCTGTAAATGATCCCAAACGGAAGTGCTAGAAAGGGAGCGTTGTCATCTAGAATCACACCACTAGAATACCACCAAAACACTGCTGCTATATTACACACTGTACCTTTAATAACCCCCCCCACCCCCTCTCTCTCTCCTGTCAGGTGAGCAGAAGCGTTTCCAGGTGGTGATTCACGGTATCGAGCCGTTGATGGAAACACCTCTCCAGTGGCTCAGCGAACACCTCAGTCACCCGGACAACTTCCTGCACATCTGTGTCATCCCCGTGCCGACTGACTGAGGCCACGCCCCCCCTACCCTAACAACCCAACTCACTGTCACCGCCATGGCAACCTGCCGACCAATAAGACCAGCCCAAACCCCACCACTCCACATCAGGCCGGGCTGATTGATTGGTTGACGTCGGTTAGTGCTATAACGGTGGGACAAAAACTTTGAACTTTTGAACTAACAGACTCTTTAAGGAGAGCAAAATAAAGACGAAAAATGGATGGATAGTGATACGCAAAATGTTTAACAATCCATCTAAGTGTCTATTTATATTTCTACTCCTACGACCACCACCGCTACAACTACCACTCTACTCGCCATTCAGGAAACGTTACCGTTGAGGATGGATAGATCGATAAATAAATATCAAAACATTTCTGTGAAGAAGTGTCTTTATACGCAAGACGATATTCTCCAATTCCTCAAGATGGCGTCGAACGGATCCCTTATTTTTTCCATCCATATGGTATATTTTCCTCCTTGTCTTCATCAAAGGCAAAAATACTTTCCTCTCTACACAATGGGACTGAATCTTCATTGTCTGGGATATGGGGGAGAATCCTGCCGTATCCAAGTCCTGCTGAAGTTGCCTTAGTTACCACGTTCATGCATTTACATTTACGTCGTCCGTGAAAACGAAAACGTCCGCTGCACACACACAGTTTGTCTCTGAGTTTACATCGCAGCCTGCAGGCATGATAACTCTCTCCAAGGACTTCTGGTGGATTTCTTTCTTTACTCTGGACTTTTTTTTAAGAGAGGATTAACTGTGTGGGTTTAGTTTGCTTGCTTTAACATTTTGGCTTCAGTTAACAAAGAAGAGATGGAATAAGAAGAGGACAAATCGTTTCGGAGATTTTTGGAGACCGTCACATTTGATTTTGCTATCAACTGATCTCAGTCCGCTTAAGTTTCTCCGGTTAGGAATGACCATCTGGTGCCACTGTTGAAATAAATATTACATTTTGAGTTTTGCATTAAATTGTAACAAACGTGTGTAGCATCCAATAATGTAATAACAGTCGATAAAATAGTAATTATTCACTTTTTTTTTCTTTTCTTTTTTTTTTAAGATATTTTTTTGGGCATTGTTGCTTTATTAGACAGTTTGTAGAGTCATAGGTGAAATGGGGCAGAGAGGGGAAGACATGCAGATAAGTAAACTGGGCGGGATTCGAACCCGGGGTCTGCTGCAGGGCCCAATTATTCACTTTTTAACATGATAAATGATGATTATGTAACACAATTTCTGATCCAATATCGTGAGAAGTTTTTGCCAATAATGATAGATATTTGTATTACATTGACCCATTAACATTAACCAAAAACACAAGGACTTTTATGCTAATAGATTAGATTCTGGGCAAGAAGTTGTTGGTTCCAAGATTTATTATTATGCTATTGACAAGTTACTACATTATCAGATATTATTACATTAAAAACTGTTACGTTAAAGGCAGTTAGTATGTTATCTGTGGTAATAACATTACTGGCTGCTACACTGTGTAACTCAATGTACAGCTCTGGAAAAAATTAAGAGACCACTCCAAATATTCAGTGTCTCTCGTTTTACTATTTAAAGACATATGTTTGAGTAAAATGAACATTTTGGTTTTATTCTACAAACTACTGACAACATTTCTACCAAATTCACAATAAGAATATTGTCATTAAGATGATTTCCATTAAGTAATGTAGAGATAAAGATTTCAGAAAAAATCCAGGCTGGTCTCTTAATTTATTCTAGAGCTGTATGTTTACATTTTACATATTCACCTTAAAGAGAAATTCTAGTTTCATACATCTTTGGTGTTCTTTACAGAAGTGTAATGAAACTAAATGAAACTTCATTGGTTACCTCTGTGGGTGATGGGATGCGTGCAAAAAAACAAAATGGGAACTAAAATTTCACGGTGTTAAAGCATTAAAAAAACAAGGCAGTACTTTGTTTTTAATTTGGGTCTTTCCTGAGGGAATTTGCCGTTATGAAGCTAAAGCATTTTGGTTCAAGGAGTCTTTTGAGAGGGAAATAAAACTCCACACGTTTCTAATAAGAAGGTGTGGATTTCTCTCCGCATGAATACAAAACAGACAAAACTGTTTAGTATTGACTGTTTTTGTCAGAATTGGCCCAAACCTCTGCTGTCTGCTGCCAAGCCTCGAGGAGCATCTGGTTTTGTTTTCATTTAAAGATTTTAAGAACGCAGCTTCAGATAATGAGACGGCCGGCACGGTTAGCATGACGTCTGCGGCCAACAGTTGTTTTGACATAATGATTTTATTGTCCATT
>NC_137217.1:28669233-28681733 GCF_949987685.1 Ammodytes marinus
CTCGGTTACCGCCGGTTGCTGCCGGGGCGACTTGGCGCAGAATCGGCCACAGCAGCAGAAGTAGGATCAGTGTTAGTGTGTGAAACATGTGGAACGTCTGTAGGCAAGAGACAACGGCTGCTGTGTGTGTGTGTGTGTGTGTGTGTGTGTGTGTGTGTGTGTGTGTGTGGTTGTGTGTGTGTGTGTGCGCAGTGTTGTGTGTGCATGTGTGCGTGTGTGTGTTTGAAGATGAAAAGAGTGAATGAGTGTGTGTGAACATAGGCTACATGAGGGGGTCAAGATGGATGCCTTCTGTTGAGTCACCTTGGTCATCCTCCACATGTGTGTCCGTGATTATCAAAGCTATAGTGCGTAACTTTTTCATATAAATTAATGTCGGTTACATTCAAGCCATTGCCAAACAGAGTTGACACAGAGTCGATTAATCCCATCAGCTCCATAAAACTCTCTCTCTGTATTTCTCAGTGTGGCAGCGTTTACAAACTGGTGTCTGCCCCCCTGACACTGGTGCAGGAGCTCAGAAAACTCCCAATAAGCGTCCAAGAAATGTTTCAGTTGTTGATTCTACTGCTAAGAAAGTTTCACTTCGTAGTAATACCATGATTAATAAATATGATGTTTTATTGTTTTTGTTTGGATTCCAATGTTAGCGTGGACATACAGTGTTACGTTGAGTGCTATACGTTTATGACAAGTTGCCACAATGACTGAGCGCATTTACCATACGAGCTCGCCTCTTAACCATGACAACGTATCACAAGAAAAAACGCGCTGTTGACGTTCGTGGCCTTTTCATATCGCGATTGACCGTTACATTGTATTTTTTTCACAAATAAAAACTAAATTAAAACGAAACTTTTTATAAATTCTCAAACATGGTTTTAATGGAGCCGCGGATTGTTGGTGTAAATCGTGCTCAGCCGAAGAACCACAACAAGTTAAAAACCCAGACTTGGAATCATCTGATGTCATGTGGTTCTGATTGAGAAAGCCGTTAAACGATCAATTCCTCTGTAATCACAGTGAAATATGGTTCGAATGGAGCTGGTTTTCTCCCCCCACGGAGGCCACCATCAGGGCCTACAGGCTTTGATCGCTCTGGTTCCCTTCTTTTAGGAAAATATTTCTAGCACATTCAAAACCTCAACAAAGAGAATTAAGAAAGAATTATATCATCAATGTTATGACTTTCTCCTGATTATGAAAGAGAAAAACTGAGATGACATTCAAGAAGGATGTGTGTGTGTGTGTGTGTGTGTGTGTGTGTGTGTGTGTGTGTGTGTGTGTGTGTGTGTGTGTGTGTGTGTGTGTGTGTGTGAGTGAGTGTGTGTGTTTGTGAGTGAGTGTGTGTGTGTGTGTGTGTGTGTGTGTGTCTGTCTGTCTCTGAGTGTGTGTGTGTGTGTGTGTGTCTGTGTGTGCGCGTGTTTTAATAATATCCATTCAATCAGAGTCTGTGTGTGTATGTGTGTGGGACAGTTTTGTTTTTCATGTACAGTATGTGTGTGTGTGGGTGTCTGCTTTAAGTAATATCCATTTGACTGTGTCTGTCTGTTGGAAGATGGCAGGGGGTGTGTTGAGTTAATAGCTAGCAGTTTTTTATAAGCCACTTGTAACAGAGCAGCTTGTGAACTATAATCCACATTCACACACACACACACACACACACACACACACACACACACACACACACACACACACACACACACACACACACACACACACACACACACACACACACACACACACACACACACCACATATGAAAAACACTAATAGCTGTCGGTATAAGGTTTATTGTGGCAGCAGCAGATTGTGGAAGCAGACAAAGACCAGAAGAAGAAAGTCCAACATCTGTATTCTCTGGTGTGTGTGTGTGTGTGAGTGTGTGTGTGTATGTGCGTGCGTGCACTTGTGTGTGTGTGAGTGTGTGCGTGCGTGCGTGTGTTTGTGAGTGATTGTGTGTGTGTGTGTGTGTGTATGTGTATCTGTATTCTCCTGTGTAAAGGCAGAGAGGAAGCCATTAGCCTTAGGAAGCTAAGCTAAGCTAAGACCTTATTGGGTGACAGACAGCACCGGGATTTATGGGAAATGTGGTTTTGATTTCTGGAGGAACATTTGGCCTCCAGTCGTCTCCATCCGGCTTTCATTTGTTTATATCATTTTTTGATGATACAGAACTACAGTCAATTTGATATACAGTGATTTATTGATGTCTGATATTGAAGCCCAACCGCCACATCTTTCAAATGTATACAGCTGAGGCCCAAGTGTCAGCCAATCGGAACCCAAGACCAAATAAGGGCACGACTTCCTTCCTGTTTGGGAATGAAAAAAGAAAAAGTGGAATTTCGGGGAAGTGGTGTGAGTCACCGGTCCAGGCCATTGACTCTCCTCTGCTGTGTGAGCGAGTTGATGATGATGATGTGCCCAAATGTACGATCACGGTTCAAGAAAAGAAATAAAAAACGCCTTTCGATTACCGAAAATGGCTTGATGGCGTCACTGTAGTACGCAGCTTCGAGGAGATGGAGAGTTTGTTTGCATATGTGTGTGTGTGTTTGTATACGTGTGTGTGTGTGTGTGTGTGTGTGTGTGTGTGTGTGTGTGTGTGTGTGTGTGTGTGTGTGTGTGTGTGTGTTTGTGTGGGCGTTGAAGGGTTTGTTTGGTTCTTGGTTGCGTTATGATAGAAACTAATTCAACATTTTCAGGGGAAACTGACACAAGATCTCCCAAGAGACAAATAATGAATCATTAAACAGCGACATGAGATAATAAACAAATTGTACATGTTAAATTGTTTGCGTGTTATTGTGTGTGTGTGTGTGTGTGTGTGTGTGTGTGTGTGTGTGTATGTTTGGAAGCGAACATGCAAGTACATGTGTTTGTATTTGTATATTTGTACAGTAAGTTTCCTGGTGTCTGTGGGTGTGTTTGTACATTTCTTAATAAGTGTGTGTGTGTTTGTATGTGTGAGTGAGAAAGTGAGAATGTGTGTGGGCATCTGTGTGTGTGTGTGTGTGTGTGTGTGTGTGTGTGTGTGTCTGTGCGTGTGTGTGCGTGTGTGTGTGTGTGTGTGTGTGTGTGTGTGTGTGTGTGTGTGTGTGTGTGTGTGTGTGTGCGTGTGTGTAAATCTTCTCTGAATCGTCGCCAGCAGTGCTGTTGCTGTTTACTATCCTCGCTCAGTTACATCCTGATCACAGAATGTTTGTGGAGGGGAATCTTTAGTCTAACAGTGAGACCGAATTAAAGCTCACAGCATATTATAATATAGTTAGGATGTATTCAATAGGACCTTGAATATGTTACTGTTCAGTTTCATAACGATATGTGGTAATACTTTACAATAAGGTACACAAAAAAATCTGTGTTAGTTAGCAGCACACAAAAAAAATCTATGTGTTAGGTAGCACAAAAAAACAACAACGTATGTAGTAGGTAACACAAAAAAACCTATGTATTAGGTAACACATATCTATGTAGTAGGTAGGGTTGTGTACCCTATTGTAAAGTGTTACCCAATCTGTTGTTGATCGATGATAATTTGATCCAAAATGTTGGTCGCCCCATCTGACTGTCTTTCTTCGGCTCTGATCAGCCCTCCAAGTGTCGGGGAATAAGCACGGTCAGTTAACGAGCAGACTGGTTCCCCTGAAAGTGTGGCTCTCAGTTTGCCTGCAAATGAACCCTGGTGCAGCTCGTTGGAGGTGTGAAAGAAAATTGGACCAAATATAAGAAGTGAACAAAAAAGCTAAACATTTTCAGTCCAGCAAACGGGAGAGGAGGATGACATTTTTTTGGTCTGCTTGACAATAAGTGCAGTGTGAAAACAAACCAAACTAAATGAAAAATGCAACTCTTTTTCAACTTTCCCGCACGAAATGACAAACTATACGTGTGAAAACAACCTTATTGAAAACACTAGTCTTGGCTTCTCCTCAGTTAACCACCAAAACCCTCGAATGGACTCCAGCTTCCTTTCAATTCTAATCGTGGGCGTCCGTTTTCTTCCAAACTGTGGGTGTCTCACGAAGGCCTGAGCTAGAAGGATAGATAGTGCAACTGTGCAAGATCAGATCAAATTACAGTAGAAACTTTACCAACACCCACTGGAGGTCAGATAGCAGATACACAAACGTTATATCGTCTCGGTTGGAAGATATAAGGCCTGATATGATGTTATCAATACATACTGCGTTTCTGCCCGTGGGATATCCCCCCTCCTCCAGTGAAGGCAGCTAAAGGCGTTTGAAAGGACACAATGTCTCATTAATTGTCACACAATTTACAACATTGCTATGAATGATAATGAAAACTTTAGTTGATGTAGAAGTCGAGATATTTGGTTGTATGAATAGAGAGACGCTAACCAGACACAGCTATAGGTTAACTTTAGATCTTAGGTATTCGAATGTCTAATGTCCAATTTTGTATTGCCCCTGTAAAGCACTTTGAATGGCCTTGTGTCTGAATTGTGCTATATAAATAAACTTGCCTTGCCTATAAGATCTGATGTTTTCGAAAGATGGGTTTGGTTGTGGGATATCCCCCCTCCTCCGGTGAAGGCAGCTAGCTATAGGCGTCCTCCACCCCCGGTCAGAAAGCGGCTGTGAAACCCCATCGTCATGGTACTGTGAGCTACGTGGAACTCGCTGTGTCAAAGAGTGACTTTTTCTGAAGTTTCCCCTGATAGTAATAATAAGATGAGAACAAACAGGAAAGAGAGAGAGAGAGGGAGAGGGAGAGACACATAGAAAGAGAGAGAGAGAGAGAGAGATAGAGAGAGAGACAGAGAGACAGAGAGAGAGACAGGGCGGTGTGCAAAAGTGAAAGATGCTGAGTCAAAGGCCGGGGGCGATTTGAGTCGGGTTTTGATGAGGTAATGGATCGATACCGTTGCTGCCATCTCATACGGTGACTTGAAGATATGTGGGATATTCTTAATAACACGGAGGTGGAATGTGTTGTATCACTTCCTGTCTGACAGCTGGTGTTGGTGTGTACAGACCAGTGTTAGTTAGAAGAAATCAGAGTCCGATTCACTTAATTTTTCATTTAAAAAAAAAAATTCATTTCATTTAACCTTTATTTATACTCGAAATATCAGTTGAGGTGTGACCCTCATTTGATGATGATGATGTCGAGTTCAGCAAATGCAAAACAAAAACTGCAATACATAGGCTACACAATATACAATGAAAATACATCAAATATGCATCAACTGATAAAGAGAAACAATTATGCTACATACTACATTATTTGTGCCTCTGAATGACTAGCAAGCAGTTGTTTTATTGTGGGTTGAGCAGTGTTGAAAGGCCTATCCTATGTTTGAAATCTTAACACATTGACACTAAAGATACCAGTGAATGTATTAGAGCAATGTTGATGCAGGATACCACATTTGTATTTAAAGCTAGTCGGCTATAACAGACAATTAGAAAAATGTACCTTAGAATTTAAGTTGGATTTTTTTTGTCTTGTCTTGTCTTGTCTTGCTGCAATGTTTATAGTCTAGTTGCTGATTTGGGATTAAAACATTTAAAAAACCTCAGTGAGAGTTGACAGTTGAATAAGGGATCCCTCTCCCAGGACCGACATCCGGCTGCAATAGATGTCATGAGAGAAAATCACAAAGGAGTCGAATCATTGACCAGATGTTTACATGGTAACACTTCAGATAAGATGCTCAGATCATATGGGTTGACGACATAAGGCTTTAAAAACAGAGTCCCGTTGTCTGCATGTGTCCTCATGCAGGATACTACCCAGACCCCGCTAACTGCCGCCCCATAGGGCATCATCATAGTGGGGCGCTGGGTTCCCATTTCCTGGACCAGTCTTAAAGTTTTGGGTATAGCCACGGAAACGGACATAAAGATTGACGACTTTTCACCACAGAGCCCACGGTTTACTGCAGAGGTAAAACGTCTGAATACAGTATTTGAATCAATGTGTTGTTAGTTAAAACCATGACACTGAATCTCTGCTTGAGTTGCTCTGTCTACTGTGTTTCATCCTGTGTCTCCTTTTAAAGATGATTTTTTTTAAATTTCAAGCTTTATTACATAGTACAGAGTTGAGATGGGGAGACAGAGAGAGAGGGGGACATGCAGAAAAGGTCCACGGGTCAGATTTGAACCCGCGACCACTGCAACGAAGGCCGGAGCCAATATGGTAGGCGCTCTATCCACTACGCCACCAGAGCGCCCCAATCATGTGTCCCTTTAATGTCCCAAAAATCCCTTTTCTAAAGCATTGAAAGAGGTGGAGTCAGCGATTCTAGGAAATACTTGTCAAAATAATTTTTTTGTTTTTCAAATTCAGTGAATATCTGAGTTACCTGTCCGTACAGTGTGTGTGCTGGAGAATAAAAATCCATACATTATTTATATCAAAGCCTAGGCTCTGTAAACAGGCATGTTGCTATAGCTACACAGTGGGCCCCTTTCTTTACACAACAGTTATTTACATACCAGTTTACAGAGCCTAGGCTGTGACCTTTACGCCAAGAACATTCACCTTCACTCACTCACTTTTCTAATGTGTATTCTACGCTTGATGTATTTTAATCTTGATGTATTCCGTGACCCTGTGAAGGACTTTGAGTGGCCTGAATTGTGTCTGAATTGTGCTATATAAATAAACTTGCCTTGCCTTCCATTTTCATGACCTAAGATGACTATTGTACTGAAACCTAAGTTAACATAGAATGAACATAGACATGACTATAATAGTAAAAGAATAAGATACACTAGATTAGAAATATGAAGTGTTTGGTGCTGCAAAGTAATCAGGACATTTTGGCAAAAGATCTAAATACTCAGTCAAGTGAAGAGAAAGAAACACACAGAGTCGCAGGGTTTTAGATTAGAGCAGTGAAACATTTATATCATAATTTACACTTTTTGACATTTTTGCACATAAATAACAATGTAAACCAGAATGTAAACAGAGACAGTCCTTTGGGGGAAATTCTCCTCGCGGAGTTAAAGCTCTGAACGAAAGATGCTTTGGTCGAACAATAGTTTGGGATAAAACATGATGGAGAGAGAGAGAGAGAGAGAGAGAGAGAGAGATAGTGTGTGTGTGTGTGTGTGTGTGTGTATGTGAGAGAGGGAGAGAGAGGGAGAGAGAGAGAAAGAGAGATAGATAGTGTGTGTGTGTGTGTGTGTGTGTGTGTGTGTGTGTGTGTGTGTGTGTGTGTGTGTGTGTGTGTGTGTGTGTGTGTGTGTGTGTGTGTGTGTGTGTGTGTGTGTGTGTGAGAGAGAGAGCGAGCTACTGAGTTCAGGTTGTTGATGTACAACTGCTTCAGAAACTCACAGTTGCTTTACTTTTCATTAAGTTGAGTCCGTTGACCGTTTTGAATCGATTTTGTTGTACACAGTGTAAATGGTGCAAGCATCGGCACTGCAGTTATAAAGTAGTTAGAATGGGGGGGAGGGGCCAGTGCATAAGAGAAGGCCGAGGTGCTTTGGTGTTTGCCAGTTCATAAAACAAAAATGGCGGAGGGGTTCTGGTGTGTGTCATCGCTTCGCAACCAAAAAAAATATCAACAGACAAAAAACAGCAACAAGAAAAATAACAACATCTATAAAACGTGAGACAACAGCTAAAGAGCCAACAACACTTCATCTTATACACACACACACACAGTACATTTTCATTTTCCCTTCTTCAGCATTTTGATTCATCAAGTTCCTTTTTCGTCCATTGTTTCTCACTTTTACCATTCATATTTTGTAATAGTTTTCATTTTTTTTTGGTTTTGCAGTTTGCAATTAAAGCCAAGTGAACTTTGGTTTCTAGCGTCAAAGTGTGAAGAAAATCCCTTCAAAATGTAAAAGGATGTTCACATAACTTTTCCCTGTTGGATGGTGACAGTGTTGTCGAAAAAAAAAAAAAAATTGAAACAAAATGGCGGACAGTGGTCGTCCATTATGTGCTACATGTTGAGCCGGTCGCGCCGCTCGTTTGGACCACACGAAGAGCTGCACTCCAGTTCAGTTTGGTTTCTTCTATTTCTTCTTCTTCTTCTTCAAGTAGCAAAAAACAAAATAAATAGAAAAATTCCCGTCTCTAGCTGTCCCTTTTAAACACACACACACACACAGACGCACGCAGGCACTCAAACACACACACACACACACGCACACACACACACACACACACACACACACACACACACACACACAGACGCACGCAGGCACTCAAACACACACACACGCACACACAAACATACACACACACACACTCTCTTATATAGTCACATACACACTGAGGTAACCGTTGTGAAAAATGTACAAAAAAATGCCCTTTTTTGTTTCATTTAAATTAAGTAGGCATCAGAATAAGGACACGGGCAAACTTAAGGGAAGCTGTCAAGCAGGGTTTTTTCAAAATAAAGCTTTTCTTGCTAAACATTTTTAACAATTTTGTATGTGCCGTACTTTGGCATTCTTCAACCCTTTTTACTCTTAACCTGCTCTATCAGTTTCTAAATTGAAATAGATAAAAACCCTGAAAGAGTGGACACCCCTGTTGTATAGCTCAGAGGCATAAAGGACGGATATAGGCAAAGAGAGAGAGAGAGTGACTATCAACATAGAAATGGCCACAAAGAGAGAGAGAAAAATAAAAACACTAACCGAAAAATATTTGTTTTTACATTGATTTCATCCCATCAGTGTAACCATCCCTTCCACTTATTGCTTTTGAAGACAACAAATAAAAAGTATAATAAATTAAGGAGGATATATAACAACAAATTGATCAAAAAAACAAAGAAAAAGACATTTGAAAATCAAGACCAAATAATCGCAACAACAACAACAACAATAAGATATTAGCATTATATTAATTACATTAAAGGGTAACTCAGATGATTGTCTCTTAGGTATCAGAATAAACGCTGAAAGCTGCTGTTGCTAAGTAGTCATGGGGACGGTGTCTCTCGAGCCCTGAGTACGCAAGTCCCTGATAGGTCGAAAAAAAAAAACCTGGTGAAAATCATGACGTCACTCACGATGTCAGCCAGGTAGAGAAAGAATTATGTACAGCCGTTGCACCTGGCAACCCAGTCCGAGTTTGAGTCAAGCGGTCTTTACTCTACGTCCCTTAAAGTTCACTTAACGTTCCCTTAAAGTTCCCTTAAAGTTCACTTAAGCATGATCCTCCGACTCCTGCTTAATGGTGAGGTTAGCCGGTAGCGGTAGCATGGGGCTGCTACGTCGCATCTTGATGACAGAGGTCTCGTTCGGCGATTCGTAGAGACCGTAACCAGGCGACATGAGCTCTGACGCACACTGCTTATGGTGCGCGTGGTAGTGTGCAGACTTCATCTCTGGCTCCCTCCACATGAGGCCCAGGACCTGCTTCTCCAACATGGCCTCCACCTCCACCCCGCCCTGCAGCTGCTCCAGCTGCTCCGCGTGCTCGCTCACGTCGAAGCGCTCGATTTCCTCATTGGCGCGCTGCACTTCGTCTACTGTTCCCGGCCGGGTGGAGACGGTGGCCGGGCAGTATCCCTTTAGGTGTAGACGCAGGCTGCACAGGTGGATGTAGTGGCGGTGGCAGTGGTTGCATTTGTGCGGGCGCTCGCGGGAGTGCAGCCGCTTGTGCAGCTTGAGGTGAACGAACTGGGTGAACTTGGCCGGGCAGAGCTTGCAGTGGTACGGCTTCTCCCCCGAGTGCAGACGCAGGTGGGTCTTCAGGTTGCTGGTGCTGCTGAAACGCTTGTGACAAACCTGGAAGAGACAAAGGAAATGATGTCAGAAGCTTGTAGAAAGAACAACAGATTGACAGTCAAATCTGGGTGTTTTTTAAAGATGGTGTCAGTGATTCTGGAGAACGCTTGTTGTCAAAATCAATTTCTGTTACTTTCTTTTAATCAGTGAATATCTCCTTACGATCCGCTACTTGCCTGTACTGTGTGTGTGCCCAAAAATGCTAATACATACAATGCTAATGTGCTAATACATAGTTTAGGCTCTGTAAACTGGTATGTAAACAAAGTGTATGACATTTATTTGATTTTTTTAATTAGATAAAACGGTATCCGAAGCCCATGCAGAGTGCCCGTTTACAGAGCCTGGGCTGTGTATTAACACCAGATAACTAACAGCATGGTTTCTCACCTGGCATTCGTGTGGCTTCTCCCCGGTGTGAACGAGGAAGTGTTTCTGCAGGTGAGCGAGCTGCGTGAAGCCTTTGCTGCAGGTGGAACATTTGAACGGTCTCTCTCCACTGTGCACACGCAGGTGGACCTGGGGAGGGGAACATAATACGTTTAGGGATATATTCAGAAACTATCTGTCTGTCTGTCTGTCTGTCTATCTGTCTGTCTGTCTGTCTATCTATCTGTCTGTCTGTCTATCTATCTATCTATCTATCTATCTATCTATCTATCTATCTATCTATCTATCTATCTATCTATCTATCTATCTATCTATCTATCTATCTATCTATCTATCTATCTATCTATCTATCTATCTATCTATCTATCTATCTATCTATCTATCTATCTATCTATCTATACAATGACAAATACATGAAGCAAGATTTTTTCTAGACCAAAATCACAACCGTCTATTAACACGATTACTGTATTTTGTAGTTCTTGTCAAAACAATATCTACATGACATTTTGTTGTGAATTTTAATTTAAATTCAAATGTTTTCTTCCTCTCACCTTGAGGTTGGACAGCTGTCCGAATGTCTTGCTGCACACGTTGCACTCGTACTTGATCTTTCCGTTCTGTTTCTTGAGCGGGTAGGGCAGCGTCCTGTGTCCCGCCGAGCCCACTCCACGCTTGGCCTTGCTCAGGTTAATGGCCTCTTCGTCTTCGGGACAGTGCTCTCTGGTGTTCCCTAGCAGGGCGGAGGTAGGCTTGGTGGGTACCCTCTCGTTTGGGGGGGCCGTACCCGCTGTAGGGGACCCGCTGGATGGGGCGTGGGAGGGTCTGTGGTGTGGGTGAGCGTGCCCCGAGTACATACTGCGAGGCCCTGATTTGTCCTTCAGAGAGGTGGCTGCTGAGAAGGCACTGGTGGGCCCGGGGAGGAGGTATTCTCTGTGGTGGGATGGGTGGACTGCTTCGGGCATCAAGAAGCGCCTTCCAGCACTGTCCGATGGAAGCAGGGGCACGTGGTGGGGCAAGAGGCTGCTGTATAGCGGGTACATCCGGGGGAAGATGCCTCCGATGGTTGGGACTCCCCCGCCGGGCAGAGGGTAGTGAGGGGGAAGCAGGTAGCGAGAGTAGGGGGCTGCTGGAGGGTAGAACGATTGGGACGGAGGAGAGTAACCCGGATAGGAACCCAGGCCACTGGGGTAGAAAGAACCAGGGGACAGAGCTTGACCTGGGAGTAAGAAAGGAAGAATGTTTTTAGTTATTTGGCATTTTTTAAAACAGGCTGTTATCAAGTTCTACCACTACCGCTTTTGTCGAAAGGGGGCGCTAGAATAAACACAAACTGAAAGTTCCTCTGAGAACTAAACTCAATAAACAAAACAAATCAATGAACTACCTGAAGGGCTGCCTTGAGGGCTGCTCTCTGGACTGCTCCTTGCCGACGGGCTGGGCGTTGCCGAGGACTGGTTGCCAGGGGAGCGTGTTGCGGGGTAACCGATCTGACCCGGTTTGTGGCTCAGGAAGTCGTCTGAGATGTGTGTGTGCGTGTGTGTCCTCACGGCCGGGTACAGGGCCCGCGGGTACAGGGGACGCTCGGGGCTGTCGGCGCAGCGCGGGCGGGTGGGGAGAGGGCGGCTGGGCTCCCTCTTAGTGGAGGATATGGGTGCGTTTGATATACTTTGGTTGGTCCCGCGCAGAATGGAGAGGACGCTGTGTTCCCTCTTGGGCGGGACGGGGGTAGCAGTGGGGACAGAGGGGCTGGTGGGGTCGACCAAGCGCTCCTCGCTGCTGCTCACCTGTTGCTGCTCCACCTCAAGAAGAGATTGTTCTATAGAGAGAGAGAGAGAGAGAGAGAGAGAGAGAGAGAGAGAGAGAGAGAGAGAGAGAGGGAGAGAGAGAGGGAGAGAGAGAGAGAGAGAGGATAGGGGTTAGTGTGAGTTCAACAGATCAATTCTGGATCATAAGGAGATATTCACTGATTTTGATAAATAGTGATTTTGACAAGAAGCGTTCTCCAGAATCACAGACTACACCTTTAAATTATAAAATCATGACTTCTACTTCACAACATTAAAAACTTTCAAACTTAGCCTATCTCGCCTATAGCTGCAGAAATAAACCTCTGCGGGTCACTCAGTTCTCTTCAGCAAAGGTGTGTGTGTGTGTGTGTGTGTGTGTGTGACAGGGTTAAAGAATACCATAAGTAACTCAGTGGGCCAATTAAGGTGACAGACTTGACGAACGAGCATTAAGGCCGAGGGTGGGGGCCAGTAGACAGGAAGTGAGGCGTGACAGCTGCCTTTAGGCATTGTGTGTGTGTGTGTGTGTGTGTGTGTGTGTGTGTGTGTGTGTGTGTGTGTGTGTGTGTGTGTGTGT
>NC_137217.1:28684233-28691733 GCF_949987685.1 Ammodytes marinus
CAGTCTGGTTCTTAGTCAGACCATGAGACTATTTCTGACTCCTTCGTTTGTGGAGCCACACACTCCCGAGTGAGGCCACACACACACACACACACACACACACACACACACACACACACACACCTACACACACACACACGCACACACACACACACACACACACACACACACACACACACACACACACACACACCAACAGTCGCTAGTTTTTACTCATCATTGGAACAAAGAAAAAAAAAATGGTCTTGATTTTTTTTCCTGACTTTTACAAAAAACTTTTTTATTATTTACGTATCTATCAATCTATCTATCTATCTATCTATCTATCTATCTATCTATCTATCTATCTATCTATCTATCTATCTATCTATCTATCTATCTATCTATCTATCTATCTATCTATCTATCTATCTATCTATCTATCTATCTATCTATCTATCTATCTATCTATCTATCTTGTAAACTTTATCCCAAAAAAGACAAAAGTGCCACAAAGTGCAGGTAAGTGTTTGCTTCAGGTAAACATCAGTATTCAAGTCACCGTCAGGTCAACAGGAGCCTGTGGGGCTAAATGACAGAGGAAGCTAATTAATGAAGTACACACACACACACACACACACACACACACACACACACACACACACACACACACACACACACACACACACACACACACACACACACACACACACACACACACACACACACACACACACACACACACAGAGGCTTTGGAGAGATGAGGTGGAGGGGGTTTGGGGGCTGTACCTCCTGCCTCTCTCCCCCAGGACATGCGCATTTTCCCTGGGTAGTGGAGTCGCCCAGGCTGGGTCTCCTGGTTCCTCTGCCAACTTAACCACTGCTATTAGCCTGCAGTCACACCTGGAAAGCCCTCAAGCTCTCCTACTCTCTCTCTCTCTCTCTCTCTCTCTCTCTGTCTCTCTCTTTGTGTTGCTCTAAGCTCTCTCTGTCTTTGATCAGGTTCACTATAGAGGATAAGTGCTGTTAGTTTACTGCGACCATGAATGTGTATGTTGGGTGAAAATATGTTGTGTCTTTTTGCCTTGAAGAGTTTCAGTAATTTATGCATTTTCTCATTAAAAAGGTCACACACACACACACACACACACACACACACACACACACACACACACACACACACACACACACACACACACACACACACACACACACACACACACACACACACACACACACACACACACACACACACACACACACACACACACACACACACACACACACAGTCTCCGCTGCTTTTTTATTGAGGTTGAGTAAGGTTGAGTGAGTGTGAGCTTTCATGTTAAAAGTGTGTCTTTAAGAGTGTAAGACTGTGGCATTAGGGGCCATATTCCCCCCCTGTCTGTGTAATTACACTGTCACTGACACACACACACACACACACACACACACACACACACACACACACACACACACACACACACACACACACACACACACTAATACAGCGATGACACTAGCAGAGATGAAAGGTAGTTGGTCTTGTACTCTTATGATAATGACAGGCTAACGTTCGGAGAGGAAGGAGACACAGTATACGCACAAATACACTGTTAGGCTTTAAGAGCGGCGACAGGACACAGTCAAGACACACACACACACACACACAGTCAAGACACACACACACACATACACACACACACACACACGCACACAAGCAGTCAAGACACGCACACACCTACTTTAAAAAGCAGATTCATACTCAGAAACTAGACCCATTTCACTTTGTCAACCTTTTAACCCATTGAAAGATTTCTAATAGCACGTTTTATTCATTTTTTTCAGTCTTCTTGCACATTAAGATATTTCTAATAAGGGGGCGCCTGTGGTGTAGTGGTCAGAGTTATTGTCATTACGAGCATTTCCATAAAGTAATGTAGAGATGAAGATTTAAGCAAAATCCACACTGGTCACTTAATTTTTTTCCAGAGCAGTATATTTTATTTATTATGAATTATTTTTTACTTGTCTAAAATATTTTTTCTAATAATGAAACGTACTTAGTTGTTTGCATAAACAGTAACCTACAGTATATATATTATTTTTAGTAGCCTATGACATATTTTAATATTTTTTTTTTTTTATATTTTCTCTAATAACGTAACATTCTCTTAAATATTATTTTTTTATTGTAACTTACTGAGTTTGTGCATCATCATGTCCCCGGATGGCGGGTAGTTGAGTCTCTTGGCGAAGTGGTGGCAGTACCAAACGAGCAGCTCCTCTCCGGGCGGGACGGGCTTCACTGTGTAGAAGTAAACCTCCATCCCATTCTGACAGGCAGCCAGGTTCTGCTCCGACGCAGAGTGAGCCGGGTTCACGAAACGCATCCAGTTAGAACGGGACTCATCCAGACCGTCTACAAAGTGGTGCAACGAAGAATCCTCGTAGATCTGGAAAAGAGAAAAAGGAATAGAAAAGGTTGGTGAGGTTATTTTTGGGGAAAATTATGATATATGTTGTGGAAGTTAATTTAACATGTAAAAAAAAAAAAAAAACATTTATATTTTTTTTTTATTATAATTTTTTTATAATTTTTTTTTTTTTTTTACTGAAGAAAAAGGAAATAAAAGTTTGCGAGATTATTTTGTAAATTTAATATATTTGTAGTTACAGGTAATTATTGAGAAAAAAAAATATTAAGATTTATTTTATTATCAAAGTAATCCACTGATAACAAATTCAAGTAAATTATCTAACTAATCAAGTTATTAGTAAAAGTAAAAGTTATAGTAATACAAAGTTTGAACTGACTTAAACACTCAAAATCTGTAAGTAAAAAATACACTTAACAAATTAAAAGTTAAGAAATAAACTAAACGCAATGACATAGTTTTAACATAAATCAAACTATATCTAATAATCGTATCAATCTTTCTACCCCTCACCCTCTCCCTCTCTCTTTACCTTCAGACGGACGGAGAGACTGAGAGAGAGTGTGCGGAGGACAAGAAGAGATCCTCCTTTATATTGAAAAGGGAAAGGAACGACCCAGTCATTTTTCTACCACTCCTCCCCCTGTCTCTCTTTCACTCTCTCTCTCTCTCTCTCTCTCTCTCTCTCTCTCTCTCTCTCTCTCTCTCTCTCGGCGTGTGTGTGTGTGTGTGTGTGGTAAAGCGAGAGAGGCTAGCATGAATGGAACAGACTTTCTGAGTTATTTTGTGCTTGTGGTTCGGAGCAAATTAATTTTTGCAAGTCACACACACGATGAGTAGAAGTTGGTCAGGTATCTGTGTGTGTGTGTGTGTGTGTGTGTGTGTGTGTGTGTGTGTGTGCTCTCACTATTAGTTACTGGTAGTGATGGAGTGTATTCTGCTTTAACTGTGCGTGTGTATGTGTGTGTGTGTGTGTGTGTGTGTGTAGAATTACAGGAACCCCGCAGTGCGTTACATGTTATTTGTGTGGAGGAGTGACATCATATCTCCATTTCGCTTTTTTCGCACACACACACAGCGAGCCCAGTTTCCTGTTCCACTGACTGACTTAAAAACGTTTATGACGCCACAGGAAGGGGTCCCTCCGGCTTCTGAGGAAGTGTGTGTGTGTGTGTGTGTGTGTGTGTGTGTGTGTGTGTGTGTACTCACCCTCCAGAAGTACTTGCGGTTGGCGTCTTCGGGGACGCTGTCGGCCGTGTAGATCTCGCCCACCAGGGGCCCGAAGCGAGTTCCTTTGGGGATGTACTCCCTGCTGCACACTCCGACCACCTGAACACACACACACACACACACACAGAGAGAGAGAGAGAGAGAGAGAGAGAGAGAGAGAGAGAGAGAGAGAGAGAGAGAGAGAGAGAGAGAGAGAGAGAGAGAGAGAGAGAGAGAGAGAGAGAGAGAGAGAGAGAGAGAGAGAGAGAGAGAGAGAGAGAGAGAGAGAGAGAGAGAGAGAGAGAGAGAGAGAGAGAGAGAGAGAGAGAGAGAGACAGGGTTAGACAATGGATCGAAAAGGTCTTTGAAGTGGATTGTGTGTGAGGGATTTTCAGTGCTAAAATCTTAGAGTTCCAGAGTGTGTGTGTGTGTGTGTGTGTGTGTGTGTGTGTGTGTGTGTGTGAGAGTATGTGTGTGTGTGTTTTCATGCTGTTGTGAACACCAATGTGTGAAATGTGTCATTAAGTCTAATTAAGTCTACACTGTCCAAATACAGACTCACACAGACACACACTGTCAACCAGCTATCATCACTGACAGATGATTAATGAACCAACGGCGTGCTTCAGTTCATTTGGAGCGAGTCTGTGTGTGTGTGTGTGTGTGTGTGTGTCTGTGTGTGTGTCTGTGTGTGTGTGTTAAAATATCTTCTTTCATATCTCTTTCTTTCTTTCTCTCTTTCTTTTGTTACACCTCCGCTCTACGCCACATCAAACCAAAACGTCTGCCACATAAGACGCTTCAGGTGATTGTGTGTGTGTGTGTGTGTGTGTGTGTGTGCTGGAGAAACATGCAGATATTCAAAAGAAAAAGAATAATCTCGTCTGATTTAATCAAAGAAGAAAAATTGGAAAAAGAAGAGAAAAGGGATTATGTGGCGACTAGACGTCAGGCTACAACACACACACACACACACACACACACACACACACACACACACACACACACACACACACACACACACACACACACACACACACACACACACACACACACACACACACACACACACACACACACACACACACACACACACACACACACACACACACATTTTCTTCTTCATTTTCTTCATGCATAACCCACACAAACTCATTCCCAAACCCCTGGTGACATGGGAAATCCCCTCTTTTCCAGACATAAGTGTGTATTAGTGTGTGTGTGTGTGTGTGTGTGTGTGTGTGTGTGTGTTTTAACTTATTAACAGACTTTCACAATGCTCTCTCTCTCTTTCTTTGATCAGAAAAGACAAACTCACATCCTATGTCTCTTCCTCTCCTGGCACAGATAAATAGTAGCTGATTGGCTATCTCCTCGTAAACAAACACAAAACAAAACACACACACACATACACACACTCTCTCTCTCTCTCTCCCCCTCTCTATCTCTTCCCTGATGAAAAAATCAATGCGATCACGCCAACAAACCCACAAGGTGTCAAAATTACCCAAGTAAGTCAGACACCCTTTTGACCTGAAGTCATGCACTACTTTTAGCCTATAGTCTTTAGATAGATTTATTATCAACGTTCAGAGTGCACATAAGCACAACATGAAGTTCCACTATAGCTCACAAATACTGTCCTCACTGGTACTAGTGCTACTGAAATAAGAATAAAAAAATAAATCCAAATACTATGACATTTCTAGTAATTTTTCCCCCATCCAAATTTGCCTGATATTCTTGTTCAACCATTAAAGCTTCGAAAATATGCAAATTATATAAAATATATATTAATATTAAACATAATCTCCAAATGTGCTACTTTATTTCAAACTCTTCACAAGCTTAACACCATATGAGAGTCATTCCGGTTGTGTGTAATACCTCACTGTTATCTCACTGACGCTGCAACCTTTGACGTTTTGACATTTTTTAGACCTCTAGTTTCGACCAAACGGAAAAGGCCGCAAACAGTCACAAAGGTTACTGTCTGCTTTCTTGAGATTGATTCACGAGGGGAAATGGGTTTTGCGAGGGTGAATTTCTTTCTTCTTCCAATCTTTTAGGATTTTTTAAAGATACAGCTGAAATTGTAAGGAACTAAAAAAATAAGCCCAGGCCATTTCAAATGTGACCTACAGCTCCAGAAAAAAACGATTTTTCTTAAATCTTCATCCCTACATACCATTTTGAAAATGCTCTTAATGTATGTAATGTATTTGAATTTGGTAGAAATGTTGTCAGTATTTTATATTATAAAACCAAAATGTCCATTTTACTCAAACAAATGCCTATAAATAGTCAAACGAGAGACACTGAACATTCGGAGTGGTCTATTATTTTTTTCCAGAGCTGTATATAGCATCTGAAGGGACACTGTTTGCATCGTAACCTTATCAAATGTCTTCAATACGTTTAGAAATCAGCAGAAAGAAAGCGGTTTGATGTGTCCAGATGATTAATTGTGCCCCCTGCCAGTAACGAGTGGTACTGCAGCCAGTCTTTGAAACACACACACACACAGGCACGCACGCACGCACACACACACACACACACACACACACACACACACACACACACACACACACACACACACACACACACACACAGGAATTTGGGATGAAGTCATCCTAAAATTATCAAGTGATGTTTGACTTTTAATGGATATGCGCTGGTGAGGAAGTGTTATAGTAACAATGTGCAATTGGTGTGCTTCAGGCCTTTCACACACCCTCACACTCACACACACACACACACACACACACACACACACACACACACACTCACACACACACAGCTTCCTCTCTGTTGTGTGTGTGTGTGTGTGTGTGTGTGTGTGAGGGAAGTTTTGTAACGGCGAGACACGACCCCCTCTTCATTACATGACCCACATCTGACTCACGTGTGTGTGTGTGTGTGTGTGTGTATGTGTGTGTGTGTGTGTGTTACTGAGAACAGACGCTTTCTCTGCTTTAATGTGTGTGAAACATAGTGACTACAGAGAAAGTTTGAATGTCTGCCAATGAATGTGTAGGCAACTATATGTCTGAGTGTGTATGTGTGTATACGTGTATGAATGAGTGTATGAGTGTGTTTGTGTGTGTGTGTGTGTGTGTGTGTGTGTGTGTGTGTGTGTGTGCGTGCCTGCCTGCGTGCATGTGTGTGTGTCTGTGTGCATGTGTACGTCCGTCTGTGTGTACATGGTATATGAGTGATTGACAGTCTCACCTCCTCGCTGTCCGCTGGGTGTTTGAACGCCAGGTTTCGGGGCAGTGACGCCTCGGCTCTCGTCGCCACGGCGTCCGTCTCTAACCCCGCCTCCCACGCCGTATCCTTGACGATGTACGTGCACTTTTCCTCAAACTCCGCCTCCGTCCATCGGTTCATGTCTGTCTCTGTCTCCTCCT
Organism: Ammodytes marinus; assembly: GCF_949987685.1. NCBI lineage: Eukaryota > Metazoa > Chordata > Actinopteri > Uranoscopiformes > Ammodytidae > Ammodytes > Ammodytes marinus. Next base: position 28,691,270 of record NC_137217.1, read on the forward strand.
CTTCCATGTCCATCTCCGTCTCCATGTCAACGTCCGTGTCTGTCGCCTCTGTTGTCAAGGCCCCGTCGGAGCATTCTGTGGTTGCTGTGGCGGACATCTTGGATTGGTGGTCGTCCTGCTCCACTGTGTGCGCCCCCTCACTGGACAACATGGCCGAGCTTTGAGAGGTCGCCTGGGTGGGTCAACGGAGGAAAAAAAAAATATTAAAAAAAAATATATATTTAGACTATTCATCATCATCAACTTTTATTTTGAGACTCAAGGTCAATTTAAAAGACATACAATACAAAAAAATAGACAACACACACATAAATAAGAATAAAAAGATTCTGAGATTATTGTTATATCTCAGGAACATTGAATACATTAAATCAGTAGAATAGTCTGGTTTTTCTCCAGCACACACACACACACACACACACACACACACACACACACACACACACACACACACACACACACAC
>NC_137217.1:28696733-28701733 GCF_949987685.1 Ammodytes marinus
GTTTGTATCTCTTCATAATTTTCTCAGCGTGATTGTCCATATCGTTACTTTATAATTGGTCTGTGCATAAAGACTGTCTATTGCATGTCCGTCCGTTCTGGGAAGAGAGATCCACTGTTACCCGTTATTAAAGCCCCTTTAGACATTGCTACATAAACACTGTCTTGCTTCATTTGTTTTGTCTACTAAGGCTGAACAGTAGCCACTAAATCAACAGACAAACATTTTAACAAAATTCTACAAAAATCATATTATGTCCAAAATAAAATTAATTGTGGATAAGCAACTGAAAACAACTTGGTTAGGATTAAGGTTGAGATATTAAAAATAGTATGTCAGAATGAAATAAATAACTATCAGGTCAAATAGGTGAGGCAAAAAAATAGCCCTGGACTCCTAGGGGGTTAACAACATTAATCGCATGAATAGGACAGCTCCAAGTATCTGACCAGCTCTACATATGAAACACTGCTTTTCTGCATTGGCACTGAACCTAAAATCACAGGGTGAAAAACTAATAAGTGAGAAAATAATTTGTGAGATTTGAGACTTCTAGCACTTTTTGTAAAATAATAAAACAGAAAGAGGAATGACTGGTCCGTCTATTACATGTATTTCACTTATCTGATGACAAAACAGTCTCCTTGATATTTTCTGTCTTTTTCTCCTGCTATCCTCCTATTTTTCTTTCCTATCTCTCTCTCTTTCTCTCTCTCTCCATCTCTCTCTTTAGTCTTCTCTCTCTCTCTCTCTCTCTCTATAAGCCTCACTGTATAAATATTATCATTCATGAGTATATCAAGTAACAAATGTTTTATAATGGTTCGAATCGAATAAACAATATAAAAAACATATAAAACATTTTGGGTCCCTCGCTCTCCCTCCGCGCTGTAACAAAAGCTCACCCGCTCACCAACACTGGAAATTCCCATCTAATTGTCCCCCCGACTCCCTCAATTTACCTCCTACACACACACACACACACGCACGCACGCACACGCACACACACACACACACGCACGCACACACACACACACACACACACACACACACACACACACACACACACACACACACACCACTCTGTGTATTTACAAAAATGTCCCTCTTCAGTTTTTTTCCATCACATTTCTTTCCGGAAAAAAATAAATTCAGAAAAAAAGCACTTTTGGATTTACGTGTCTCTCTCACTTGATTTCCTTATTTTATTCCTATCAGTTAATATAACACCCAACCTGAGTTCACATTGAAAGTGTATTGAAAATCAAGGAAAACCGAACAAAACTAGAGATGACAGTGTGTCACAAAATCATAATTAAAATAATCTGAATAGTAAAATGAAAAAATAATTGCTTTCCTTAGCCGCTCTGACACATGTAGCTAATGTTGTTGCTTGATTAAGAATCAAATGAGTGGAGTTTGAACCAAAAGACATGATGCAATTTAATTCATTTCATGTTAAATGTAAAATTGATCAACAGCTCATTGGAAACCTCTGAACCTGCTGATTCAAGAATGTTTTTCAGATTGCAAAAATCATAAAAAAAAAGCTTAATACTGAAATCATTAATATTTTTTTTTATCATTTTCATGAAAAATGTCTTCGATAAAATAATGATTCAGTTGTGTGTTTGACATCAACATGCCATAGGGACTAGAAAGGCGAAATAAGCTCCTATCTGAAATATGTATATATGAATGATTAAAACACATTTACAATGTCACGCTGCTCCTGACTTCAACAGTAAAAACACAACATTTGAATATTATCAAAATCCTCTCCTATTTTCTCGGTGTCTGAAACTCAAAATGAATCAACAGCTATCAGTATCAACCTTTGAGAAAAGCCAAATGAGTCCCATTGTGTGTGTGTGTGTGTGTGTGTGTGTGTGTGTGTGTGTGTGTGTGTGTGTGTCTGTGTGTGTGAGTGTGTGTGTTTTTTTCTTTCTCTAATGAAGAACGATGATCAGGAAAAAGAAAACAGGAAGAAGAGAAGACGAGACACACACACACACACACACACACACACACACACACACACACACACACACACACACACACACACACCAACCCGATTGCACACACACACACACACACACACACACACACACACACACACACACACTACACAGGACCTCTCTCTCTCTCTCTCTCTCTCTCTGGTGACAGAGGGTCTGACCACATCACTCGCTGCCTACTGCTTCCTGCCAACAGACGACCCCGACGCACACACACACACACACACACACACACACACACACACACACACACACACACACACACACACACACACACACACACACACACACACACACACACACACACACACACACACAGCTGCAGATCTGTCCCACAGCTGTCGGACATGTTGATGCTTTATAAACCAGCGATTCCTCCCATTGCAAAACAACTAAACACACACAGACACACACACACACACACACACACACACACACACACACACACACACACACACACACACACACACACACACACTCGCACACACACACACACACACACACACACACACACACACACACACACACACACACACACACACACACACACACACACACACACACACACACACACACACACACACACGCGCACACACACACACACACACAAACACACATCTCTGAAGTCACACATTGAAATGTGCCTTTTTGTTTCTGCGGTGGCCCGGCTTGCATGCCTGCAGGAGAGAGAGGGGACAGACAAAGGTAGTCCTGGGACCACCTGGGTGTGTGTTAGTTTAACAGAGGGCCTCTACCACACACACACACACACACACACACACACACACACACACACACACACACACACACACACACACACACACACACACACACACACACACACACACACACACTTTTACTCTTACATAAACTTTCTATGCTTCTCACTCCGGAGTTATAGGCAGTGACGAGAGGAGAGAGTGATGAGGGGAACGGAGAGAGAGAGACACACAGAGAGAGAGAGAGATAGATGGAGAAAGAGAGGGAGTGAGAGAGAGTGAGGGAGTGTGAGGGATAGAGGGAGAGAGAGAGAGAGACAGAGAGAGACAGAGAGAGGGAGGGAGAGAGAGAGAGAGAGAGAGAGAGAGAGAGAGAGTGGGAGAGAGAGGATGGGTGTAGGGCTTCAGGTTCTACAGGTGAGAAGCCTCTTTCATTATATTATAATAGTGATTTTATAATGATAGAACGCCGGTTCCGTATGGGTGAAGTATTCCTTTAAGATTCCTGTTACCTACTTCATTGATGTTCCGAAAATCAGGTACTTAACAGTGACATGAAAAACCATTGGTCAGAGTGTCATCAATGGGTCGTCCTCTATCCTGCACTACACACAGCCAGGCTGCTGTAGCGGTAAAGGGAACAACTACCTCCAGATAGGTACCTGATCCCGGGCACTCCGGTGGAGTAGTGGATAGAGCGCGTACCATATCGGCTCGCCTTTGTTGCAGTGGTCGCGGGTTCAAATCCGACCCGTGGACCTCTACTGCAGGTCATCCCCATCTCTCTCTCTGTCTCCCCATTTCAACTCTCTACTATCTAATACAGCTTAAAAATGCCAAAAAAAAATATTTGTATAATGTATAGAGCCTGTACCACGTAATTGAAATGCTTGTGTTGACTTCATATGTCCTTGTAAACGGCTGGTACTGGCCACTAACCTTAATGCAACTTTTTCTATGAACGATTAAGTTCTGATGAGACGGCCTGGTTAGGTGTATGAATGTGTGTGTGGATGGTAACGTGTGAATGGGAACAGGTCTCCCTTGCAAAAGAGTCTCCGGTCTCCTTGCCTGGTGTGAATGTGTATGACTGCTGTGTGTTTGTGGTGGTCGGAGGGGCCGTAGGCGCTGAATGGCAGCCACGCTTCCACCACCGGTATGACTGTATGTGAATGAATGATAACTGGAACCCAGTAAAGCGATTTGAGTACGAGAAAAGCGCTAAATAAATCCAATCCATTGTAATTTTTATTATCAATGGGATTTACCTGTATAAATAAAGGTTTAAAAAAAAAGATAGCAGGTATAGTACCAGAAAGGGGACTCAGTAAACTGTTCTCTTCCGGCACTATATTTGGGACAAAGGATGATAGAAAGGCTTGGTCATGTTGGTGGGTGAGTCACTTTCACATTCACAAATTGAGCAGAAATTCTTTATCTCTCAATTCTAGATATTATTATTTTTATTTTAAATTGCCGGGCCTTTAAAACATAAACAGACATACATGCACATGCAGATGCCTGAGAGAAATAGCTGGGAAAAAGGAAACACACAAAACACACACACACACACACACACACACACACACACACACACACACACACACAAAGAGAGAGAGAGAGTTAGGGGCACTTTACACTGTGAAAACGTGACAGTTTTCCAGTTTTTGGTTTAAAAAAAAACCCCCGTTCAGACACAATTTATCTGACATCTTCACCCGTACACAAGTTTTCAGAGGAAACGGGATGAAATCGCTGTAGCAGCAGTGCCAAGCCAATAGTCAGCGGTGACACAGCCTAGTAGATAGCTCTTCCGGTACAATTTGATGCATAAAACCTTACTAACCGAAAATGAATGCCACTAACGTTCATAAAGCGGTTGGTGTAAGCTTGGGGTTACAAATATTGTAAAAGACAAGCTTCCTGTCCTCTTATTTCACCGCATTGAACTCGTAAAAACAGAAGACTTGCTGATAGTGAAGGGGCTTCGTGAGCGGATACCTTCCTGTTAGGCGTACTTCAAAATAAAAGTCAACTCACGTGTGTCCAGTGAAATGCTATTAATGTTTAGCCAGTGAAATGCTTTTACTTTGAAGCCGTAGCCTTAATGCTCCTTTTGTTGAACAGTAGCCGCTAGCTTAACCGCTGCACGCTGATAGTGTTTTTAATGTAGAGAGAGCCGTGTCCCTGGCATATAGAAGTGACACACGTTTATTTAGCTAGAAAAACAGGCAGAGCACAAATCTTTCCCCAGCCAAAGTGG
>NC_137217.1:28706733-28714233 GCF_949987685.1 Ammodytes marinus
ATGCATTGTCACCTCTCACGGAGCTGAACGAGTCCGTGTCCCCACACAAAGCGAATGAACGAGAGATGGCAGTTAGTTAGAATGGATCACGATGAGGTAATGTGTTTATGTTGTAAATAATGACTATTTCAGATGAATAATGGTCATCTGATGATGCTGGTGAGGCAAAGTAAACTTTGTTTTAGTAGGCTACCGCTCATTCATTTAGGAGTAAACACTGCAGTCCATGCTGCAGTCTAGGTTCGCTGCGTGAAATTGTGTATACGTTGCTTGGCAACGCCCTCCCGCCCGACTATCACTCTCCCTTTTCGCTTTTCTTCATTGCATTTTCTTTTTTTTCTTTTATGGTTCAGCCCCGTTATCAGTCATTATGACGACAAACAACTGTCTCAAACAAGGCTCCCGCTCCCCTTCCCTCACCTGGAGGGATAGGCTTCTCAAATCGCGTAACTGCGCCACACTGAAATCTGTGACCAATACCGATATGTGACCATAGAGCATGCACGCGTGAACCGAAAATCGGACTGGGTGTACGACCAGATCAAATGCAGTAATAAAAACTATATAAAAACGTCTTTCTTTGCACTGATGGTCTCGTTTGCTGTTAAAGGTAATTTATGATTATGAGAGGAAACATGAGGCTGTTTAAAAGATATTTAAAAGTTACTCGTTGCCGCTTTAAAGGTGTAGTCAGTGAATCTTGGACGCGGGTTCGAATCCGACCCGTGGACCTTTACTGCAGGTCATCCCCCCTCTCTCTCTGTCTCCCCATTTCAACTCTGTACTGTCTAATAAAGCTTGAAAATGCCAAAAAATTATCTTTAAAAAAATAAATAAATAGACATCGTAAACATGCATGATACACACAGTACACAGGTATACTGTGTGGACAGGTAGCGGATCAAGAGAAGATACCTTCTGATTTCGACAAAAAGTAATTTTGACAACAAGTTTGCTGACTCCAACTTCAACTCAAGAAAAGTTTTACTGCATTGACTCTGACAGGCTCTCCATATTTTTAGTTTTTGTCCTCTTTCTGTTGTTGTTATTCATTTTCTGTGTCCAGTTTTAAGTGCCAACAACTCATCCACGTGTGTGTGTGTGTGTGTGTGTGTGTGTGTGTGTGTGTGTTTCAGTTCTGCACACGTCACTTTCAGACAAAACAGCGAGCGTCAGTCCCGAGACAAGCTGAGGAACCCTTCTTAGAAACAAAAATAAATCAACTTTTCTAAAGCACTTAATAAAAGGAGCCAAGTTGTTTCCCGCACTCACTGTCAGGTAGGAGCCATTAAACACACACACACACACACACACACACACACACACACACACACACACACACACACACACACACACACACACACACACACACACACATACACTCTCAGGTAGGAGCCATTAAAGACTTCAGGACATAAACATGTTCCTGCAATATTCCAGTAAACAGCGGAAACTGTGCCGTGAGTCACCACATGCAACAAGCAGTGTGGAGATAACACACACACACACACACACACACACACACACACACACAGGAATGCACGTACACACACACACACACACTCACACAGGAATGCACGTACGCAGGCACACACACACACACACATACACACACACACACACACACACACACACACACACACACACACACACACACACACACACACACACAGGAATGAACGTACACAGACACACACACACACACACACACACACACACACACACACACACACACACACTGATGGCTGTTACTTGTAGTTTCCATTGTAGCAAGCCTGAGGACAAACCTCGGCCATTATTCCACTTAAAGACTCACGATGTGTTTGTGGTTTTGAAAAAAAAAAAGTAATTAATAGTGACTTCATTCTTTTTCGGAATCTCCCACCATGACTTACAGCTTATCTGTTGTAGTTTTTAACTTTTTAGCTGTTGTGTACTGCATTTACTCCCTCAGTGTGTCCATATAAAAATAAGCACATTTTATTGAATATTGAAAATGGAAAGTACACTCAACAAAAATATAAACGCAACTTTTTTGTTTTTGCTCCCATTTTTCACGAGATGGACTTAAAGATCTAAAATTCATTCCAGATACACAATATTACCATTTCTCTCAAACATTGTTCACAAATCTGTCTAAATGTGTGATAGTGAGCACTTCTGCTTTGCGGAGATAATCCATCCCACCTCACAGGTGTGCCACATCAAGATGCTGATCTGACATCATGATTAGTGCACAGGTGTGCCTTAGACTGTCCACAATAAAAGGCCACTCTGAAATGTGCATTTTTTTGCTTTATTGGGGGTCTGGGGACTCAGAACCAGTCAGTATCTTGTGTGACCACCATTTGCCTCATGCAGTGCAACACATCTTCTTCGCATAGAGTTTATCAGATTGTCAATTGTGGCCTGTGGAATGTTGGTCCACTCCTTTTCAATGGCTGTGCGAAGTTGCTGGATATTAGTGGGAAGTGGTGCACGCTGTCGTATACGCCGGTCAAGCACATCCCAAACATGCTCAATGGGTGACATGTCCGGTGAGTATGCTGGCCATGCAAGAACTGGGACATTTTCAGCTTCCAAGAATTGTGTACAGATCCTTGCAACATGGGGCCTTGCATTATCTTGCTGAAACGTGAGGTGATGTTCATGGATGTATGGCACAACAATGGGCCTCAGGATCTCATCACGGTATCTCTGTGCATTCAAAATGCCATCAATAAAATGCACCTGTGTTCTTCGTCCATAACAGATGCCTGCCCATACCATAACCCCACCACCACCATGGGCCACTCGATCCACAACATTGACATCAGCAAAGCGCTCACCCACACGACGCCACACACGCTGTCTGCCATCTGCCCTGAACAATGTAAACCGAGATTCATCCGTGAAGAGAACACCTCTCCAACGTGCCAGACACCATCGAATGGGAGCATTTGCCCACTCAAGTCTGTTACGGCGACGAGCTGGAGTCAGGTCAAGACCCCGATGAGGACGACGAGCATGCAGTTGAGCTTCCCTGAGACGGTTTCTGACAGTTTGTGCAGAAATTGTTTGGTTATGCAAACCAAATGTTTCAGCAGCTGTCTCAGTGGCTGGTCTCAGACGATCTTGGAGGTGAACCTGCTGGATGTGGAGGTCCTGGGCTGGTGTGGTTACATGTGGTCTGCGGTTGTGAGGCCGGTTGGATGTACTGCCATATTCTCTGAAACGCCTTTGGAGACGGCTTATGGTGGAGAAATGAACATTCAATGCACGAGCAACAGATCTGGTTGACATTCCTGCTGTCAGCATGCCAATTGCACTCTCCCTCAATGCTTGTGGCATCTGTGGCATTTTGCTGTGAGACAAAACTGCACATTTCAGAGTGGCCTTTTATTGTGGACAGTCTAAGGCACACCTGTGCACTAATCATGATGTCAGATCAGCATCTTGATGTGGCACACCTGTGAGGTGGGATGGATTATCTCAGCAAAGCAGAAGTGCTCACTATCACACATTTAGACAGATTTGTGAACAATGTTTGAGAGAAATGGTAATATTGTGTATCTGGAATGCATTTTAGATCTTTAAGTCCATCTCATGAAAAATGGGAGCAAAAACAAAAGTGTTGCGTTTATATTTTTGTTGAGTGTAAAAGTTAATTGTAGTGGAGCGGCTAAGTGCTTATTTTCTAATCTTTCAGTTGATGATACAAGCGGGAACATTGGCATGAGCAGTCTCCATGGGTCTCTTGACAAGAAAATTGTCAGACATTTAAAATTGTGAATTCTTAAATGTCTCATAGTCTCTTGGTCTCATATTGTATTGGGGTTTTCTCTTGGTCTCATGTTGTTTTGGGGTTTTTCATAAAAGAAAAATTCTCAGACAATTTTCTTGTCAAGTGACCCATGGAGACTGCTCATGCCAATGTTCACGCTTATATCACACATTGATAGATTGTAGCACTTATCTGCTCCACTATTGTCAGTGCAGTAAGCCCCTAAGTTACAGGGGCATCTTTATTCTTATTCAAAAGTTGAATTGTTATCCAGTAACAATGTAGTTACTACATTGTTTTCAATATTCCATGTTAGAAATGGCTTCACAGTGATGGTAAAAGCTTGCAGCAAAAAATTGTGTCACTGAAAAAAAAAACTGTGATTTTGTCATGCATTGGTTACAGATCAAGTAGTGTGTGAGAGTGTGTGTTTGTGTGTGTGTGTGTGTGCTTTCTTTAATGGAAACAAACACGCAATACACAAACTCCACACTGTTATCTGTAACACATTATGATAATTAGTGCTCACACCTCTGATATTAACTGTCCAATTAACACCTTCTACTTTCACTAATGTGATCACGCAGAGCACACACACACACACACACACACGCACACACACAGCACACAGCAGGGGCAGGAGGGAGGAAAACCGTTGAAGCAGCATCCTAACGCTTGCCTGTTTAATTTTCTTGTTATCTCATTCTCAGTTTGAAAAATAACTTCGGGGGTAGTTCCAACTTTTCAGAGTTTGCAAATTGCCATATATACTGTATGAGCAATTTTGCAATCCTGTCTGTGTCTACAATGGTAAATTGAATACTTTTTATTTAAAATGATTAGTGGGAAAGCTGTCAATTTTTTTTTTTTAAGTTTCGAGAAGTCATAGCAACTTAATATTTGAAAAAGGACCCAGAGGAGCATGCATGAAAAAGTAAATGTTTGCAGGACATTTACTATAATACTAATCATACTCAAACACACACACACACACACACACACACACACACACACACACACACACACACACACACACACACACACACACACACACACACACACACACACACACACACACACACACACACACACACACACACACACACACACACACACACACAGACTCACGAATGACACGCTCTTTTGCCAAACGAAGCAGAATGAAGTGTGGCCTTTTGTCACGGGCGGCAGAAAGTGGGTCACGGTGGGGAGATTAATACGCTTAACTGACAAAAGTGCAGCTCAACACACACACGCTCACACACACACACACACACACACACACACACACACACACACACACACACACACACACACACACACACACACACTCTTATCTATTTTAATATTTCAGAGAATTACAAAATCGCAACAAAAGAATTGCACATATAACCAAAAAAATATTCCTCCTAATCATCCGACCTTAAACGTATTGTGAGTTTGATTTTGCTGTGAACAAATCAACAGTAAACGCTGATTGGATGAGATGTGTCGGAGTCTGCAGCAGCTCAGTGCAGCCGACCGCAAAGCCCTAATTACACTATCTGTCACCACAACCAGCAGTTTAATTGTTCTCTAAGTTCATAATGTGTGTATACATATGTGTGTGTGTGTGAGGGTCCGTGTGTGTGTGAGGGTCAGCATGTGTGTGTGTGTGTGTGTCCAGATTGAGTGACTGGTCATTAGTAGGTTTTAAATGGCTTCTGTTTTGCAAGTGCTATTGTGTGTGTGTGTGTGTGTGTGTGTGTGTGTGTGTTGCTGATTAAGCTGGACTGGTCAGAAGCTGGTGGGCAAACTGCCATACACATCCATAGCCTCATCCATCACCCAATGACCTGGCCGCAGCCCAAGCCCCGGACCCTTATATTGGGGTGTTACGGAGACCCCTCGGCCCCTGGAGGCTCTAATGCCCAAAAACTGACCACTACATAACACTATTACCCCCCACCATCCCCCCACACATACACACCCTGGTCCTGGAGCTATAGAATGACCCATAGAAGCCCCCTATCTCCTCTCTAACCCCGGCCCAAAACCACTCGCTCTGACCACTAGACACTAGAAAATGACCCCCTAAAATGTGGATAAATGTAGCTTTCGGAGGTCCTTCTGCGCCCCGAGGTTGATTTGAAAATGCTGACCAAGAGTAAGATAAGCGACTTTATTTGAATATTGAAATTGGAAAGTAATTGTAGACCCTGTCCTTTTGTGTGTCTGTGCTTTCAGCTGTGCAAAGTGAGACCTTCAATTACTGTATGGCTTTAATCTCAGGAACGCATGATTTACCCGAAATCAGTCGTTTGTTTGACCTCTGCTTCTACCCTTTAAAATGTTAATCCTTTGCGATTTGGAACAAGTAGAACCAAGGCACTACAAATGGTAAATGGTCTTGACTTATATAGCGCTTTTCTAGCCGATTTTCTCAGCCCCAAAGCGCTTTACATATCTTACCACGTTCACCCATTCATACACTGATGGCAGTAGCTGGCATCGGGAGAAATGTGGGGTTCAGTGTCTTGCCCAGGGACACTTCGACATGTGGCGGGTAGGCGGGGAATCGAACCTCCAACCCTGCACTCCTGAGGCGACCTCCCTGCCCACTTCGCCACTGCTGCCCAAGGTTCTACAAGGTACTAAACGGTTCTACAACGTTCTCCTTTTTGGCCTTTGTTACATTTAAAGTCCAAACTGTGGCCTACCAGTGCCTGAACCCCCAAAACCTGGAGTTGAGAATACCCTATGAACCCCATTCCCCTCTCCATACCCTGGTTCAAACCCTGGTCCTAACCCTCACATCAACCCTGAACCACCAGCAGTGCCCTAACCTTCCTGACCCGGGTCCGAAATGCCAAGACCCTCCTATCACGGCAAAAAGCTGACAACCGTTGCCTTTAAGACCTGAGGTCATATTAGGTGTTGACTTCTGGCCTTATAGCCAAAACAAAAGGGTGTCTGCAACTCTGGAGAAGTCTTGCATTGGTCAAATGTCATGCTACACCTGAACTGCAATTAATCATTATTAATCATTACGTATATGGTATGAAGAGTGAAGACAGCCAAGATCCACCCAGGGTTTCTTGTAGACAATTTAAAAAAAAAAAATGTATTGTAGGAGCAAGAATTTGTTATCATCTCACTATTATTGTTCACATTTACAGCATCCTACATGTCTCTGTGAGTGCAAAGCAGTAAAATACAATTTAAATAAAATACAATTTGAAGAAGATATAAATTTAAGAAAATACTAGAAAAGTTATATTCATACATACTGTAAATACATAAATGAAAAAATTAAAAAAAGGTTTCTTGTTGCCCTCTTGATAGCTGTTCATTGGTTTTAATAACACACCAGACCTGATAAGTGTTCATAACTTTAGTCGTGGTAAAACTTCTATAGTGGCAAATAATATAGGAGAACAAGTACTTTTAGAGAGATGTTTTGGTTTCTCTAGTGCTGAGAATATTGTTAAGAAAAGGCAACTCACCCTAAGAGCTGAGGAAAGAGTTTTCAATATGATAATGTTTACTACCTTGCACAAGTTTTTCTCATATTTTGGCACAACTTTGACTTGATGTTAATGAACTTTAAGACGGTATCACATTTAAAAACACACAGTTAAGTATCTTTTTACTGTAGTTTTAATCATAAACATCTTTATATTCTGTCTATGGCCAGAACACAGTCACATAAAGTCTCTGAAACTGCCAGAAATTGGTGTTTTAGGCAAAAAAACAGC
>NC_137217.1:28741733-28744233 GCF_949987685.1 Ammodytes marinus
TACTGTCGCTGTCCTCATTGACTCGGGAGCTGACACCAACCTTCTGGATCGGGGCCTTGCCATGCAGCTGGGTATTAACCAGGAACCCTTGGCCGAGCCTATTGAGGCTACTGCTCTCGATGGGCGCCTCCTCTGCACTGTAACCCATCGCACAGTTCCTATTCATCTGGGCATATCAGGTAACCACACTGAATCACTAACCTTTCACCTGATTAATGCACCTCAGCAGCCAGTGGTCTTGGGGTATCCTTGGTTAATTAAACATAATCCACACATTGACTGGAGAACCGGTTCCATTCTACAATGGAGTGATCAATGTCTTGCGGTCTGTCTGAAATCTGCCTTGTTACCTGCCTGCAGCACCCCTTCTTCTAATGAATTCCCAGATCTCTCAGGTGTCCCGTCGGAGTACTACGACTTAAAGGAGGTGTTTAACAAGGTACGGGCCACCTCTCTTCCCCCACACCGCCCGTATGATTGTGCCATTGACCTCCTCCCTGGCTCATCCCCACCCAGGGGGAGGCTCTACTCTCTGTCAGCCCCGGAGACCAGGACCATGGACGAATACATAAACAACTCACTGGCAGCAGGCCTCATCCGTCCCTCTTCATCACCTGCTGGAGCAGGGTTTTTCTTCGTGGGTAAGAAGGACAAATCCCTCCGGCCCTGCATCGATTACCGCGGTCTGAATGATGTCACCATTAAGAACAGGTACCCCCTCCCACTCATCTCTTCTGCATTTGAACTTTTGCAAGGGGCCACTGTGTTTACCAAGCTTGATCTCAGGAATGCCTATCACCTAGTTCGCATTCGGGAGGGGGATGAGTGGAAGACGGCGTTCAATACCCCTAGGGGCCACTACGAGTACCTGGTAATGCCTTTCGGACTCACAAATGCTCCTGCAGTATTCCAAGCCTTAGTGAATGATGTGCTCCGGGATTTTCTCAATGTATTTGTGTTTGTTTATCTTGATGACATCCTCATCTTCTCCAAGTCCGAACAGGACCATGTGCAGCATGTCCGCAGGGTTCTCCAGAGACTCCTAGAGAACCAGCTGTTCGTGAAGGTCGAGAAGTCCGAGTTCCATGCCACTGAGGTGTCGTTCCTGGGATACATAATCTCAGTCGGAAGTATTCACATGGATCCCACCAAGATTAAAGCGGTGGTGGATTGGCCGGTCCCTACCACTCGTAAGAGGCTTCAACAATTTCTGGGGTTTGCCAATTTCTATCGTAGGTTTATCCGCAACTATAGTTCTGTAGCAGCTCCCCTGACAGCCCTCACCTCCCAAAAGGTAGCCTTCCAATGGTCCCCTGCTGCAGGAAGGGTGTTCAGTGAGTTAAGGTCACGGTTCTCTTCTGCTCCCATCCTCATCCTACCAGATCCAGAACGCCAGTTTGTCGTTGAGGTGGATGCGTCAGACTCCGGGGTGGGGGCAGTCCTGTCTCAGCGGTCAGGTAAAGACCAAAAGTTACATCCATGTGCCTTTTTCTCCCGCAAATTGTCCCCAGCGGAGAGAAATTATGACGTTGGAAACCGGGAGCTATTGGCGGTTAAGATGGCTCTCGAGGAGTGGAGGCACTGGTTGGAGGGGGCGAAGAATCCGTTTGTGGTGTGGACGGACCACAAAAACCTGGAGTACATCCGGTCAGCCAAACGGTTGAACTCCCGTCAGGCCAGGTGGGCGTTGTTCTTTAATCGTTTTGATTTTACCCTGTCTTATCGCCCAGGTTCTAGGAACGTCAAACCAGATGCCCTGTCCCGTCAGTTCCAATCCGAACATGTTCCCACACATCCTGAGAGCATCCTCCCCACTAAGATGGTCATCGGCGCAGTTACCTGGGACATTGTGGACAAGGTAAAACGGGCCCAGGCCGACCACCCGGCCCCCAGTGCTTGCCCTGATAATCGTCTGTATGTGCCTGTGAATCTCCGCTCTCAGGTCCTCCAGTGGGGACATTCTTCTCGCCTTGCCTGTCATCCAGGGGTTAGGCGCACTCTAGCCCTGCTGAAGCAACGGTTCTGGTGGGCTACCATGGAAGAGGACGCCAAGGAGTTCATCGCTGCTTGCTGTGTTTGCTCCCAGCACAAGATCGCTCGCCATGCCCCTGCGGGCCTTCTTCAGCCACTGCCTGTTCCTCATCGTCCGTGGTCCCACATCTCGATCGACTTCGTCACCGGACTGCCTCCCTCCGAGGGTAACACCACTATTCTTACTATTGTGGACAGATTTTCTAAATCTGCTCAGTTTGTTCCGTTGCCCAAGTTACCATCTGCCAAGGAAACAGCTGAAATTATGTTGCATCATGTTTTCCGTCTGCACGGCCTTCCCTGTGACATTGTCTCCGACCGGGGGCCGCAGTTCACTTCTCGTTTCTGGACAGAGTTTTGTCAGCTGTTGGGGGCCACGGTCAGCTTATCCTCGGGTTTCCATCCTCAATCCAACGGCCAGACTGAGCGGATGAACCAGGAGATGGAGACTGCCTTGCGCTGCATCACA
>NC_137217.1:28749233-28750725 GCF_949987685.1 Ammodytes marinus
TTATGGATATTATAATTACTTTCTACAAAATCTGCTAGGAAATAAAACCCAAAATTCTACACACTGCAGGTACATAACATAACAACAATGAGTTATCTCAACACAAGATAATTAGTAAGCTCATTTGAAGGCTACTGACATTTTCAAATGAATCTCAAAGGGTCAAGAGGGGCTTTTCCTCTTAAAATGACGACCACAACAATGTAAAAATAATCCGTCTAGTGACAAACACAGACAGAGCACAGGAAACATTTGAGTAAATTCAAATGAAATACGTGTTTCTCAGATTGTGTTTATGAACAAGAAGAGGCTCCGGTTACAGATCTGAGGGCAATAAACTTTCCTTTCTAAATACAGAGCGCTGTTTGTTTAGCGTTGGGTGGGTCCTCCCCGTCCTTCTGATTTAAACGAACACAGTGAGTTGCGTGAGCGGCCTTTGATGAAAAACTACAAATCAACGAGAGGCGCATGTGTCACCTCTGTTTATAACCAATCAAACTGTCCGGATAGATCGCCTGGGAGATGTAGTTGTTTGACCCTCCGAGGAGCAGACGAGTGTTCTGAGAGGATCTTTGTTTAAAACTGATCTCCACTCATGATAACGAATTGCAGTAGTGGTGGTTATTGAGCCTATTGAGCAAGGCCTTGTGGGGAAGACAGAAAAAATAAATTCCGATTAGGACAATTTGTTGCTTAATCTGTCTTTTTCTTCTGTTTTCTGATTGGTCAATAACGGCATTCTGGGGTCTGATATTTCTCGATAACTGACCGACCGCATGGTGAGGTTATGTTACTGTTGCTATGGGTAACAGATTGTTGCTATGGATATCGTTTTGAAAAGAGCGCTATCAATCCTCTCTGACAGATTGCTACAAACAGTAACACACTCCTTCAAACAACAATGGAATACTTTTTTTTAAATTTTAGTTTTTTTTATATATATTTTTTATGAACATATACAGTACAGGCCAAAAGTTTGGACACACCTTTTCATTCAATGCGTTTTCTTTATTTTCACGACTATTTACGTTGTAGATTCTCACTGAAGGCATCAAAACTTTGAAGGGACATATGGAATTATTTACTTAACAAAAAAGTGTGAAATGACTCTTAAATAGGTCTTATATTTTAGATTCCTCAAAGTAGGCACCCTTTGCTTTTTTGACAGCGCTACAAACCCTTGGTGCTCTCTCAATGAACTTCAGTAGGAAGTCACCTGAAATGGTTTAGCAAAGAATTCCACATGTGTTCATTCAAAGTTTTGATGCCTTCAGTGAGAATCTACATTGTTAGTCATAAAAATAAAGGAAACGCATTGAGCGTGTCCAAACTTTTGGCCTGTACTGTAGCTACATGGAATACTTTTATAACATGACTTTGAATGAAATACATTTAGCAAATAAATAATAAATGTTATGCTATTTTTGAGCCTAATTCCGTTTTACAACATTGACTAGAGAGTGTATGTGTTTATGGCTCGTCTGCAACTAAC
>NC_137217.1:28755925-28758425 GCF_949987685.1 Ammodytes marinus
TTAATAAACTTGCCTTGCCTTGACAGCGGTAAAATATCAACGCAACATAAGAACTCAACAATTCTAAAAGGAATGAGAAACTAACTGAATGTTCCTTTAGAGTTCTTGTGAGTTATTCTGAATGAGGTAAAGAGTGTTCTGTTTGGTTCCCCATGGATAACGTGTTTGTATTTGCAGGACAGTGTTGAAGTTTATTTTCTAGATATGTGCGATGATTTTGCAAATTTAAACTCCTCAAAGCTAGGAAGGAAGATTCGATGTACAACATATATGTGTGTGTGTGTGTGTGTGTGTGTGTGTGTCTGTGTGTGTTATAAAGTCAATAAAAGCTCCTTTAAAATGGCCATGCAGGTTTCACTGAACTGAAAGGAACATTTAGGATGTTTAGAAGGAAGCGTGTCATTCCCCACAACACTGGTGGAGTTAATCACTTCATGTGTGTGTGTGTGTGTGTGTGTGTGTTAATTAGCTGAAGTGAGTTAATCATCGGCTGGGATAGGGGGTGGACATGTCCCTAGCAGCCAAAACAGACACAATAACCCTTCATCTGTGTGTGTGTGTGTGTGTGTGTGTCCCATTTGTACGCACACAAACCAGTAGCTACCAAAACAACAACCCAAAAAAGACCTCACCAGTGACTCTGAATACGGCCCTTTTTGATCTCTTTTAAACAAAAGTCGATAAGAAGTCATGAAGGTCCCTTCAGTACTGGTATATAGCCAAGGAAAGGCTGCCATATCGGTTATCCTTTATATTAGAATTCAACTTTACACGTTTAAAGGCAATCCCCCCCCCCCCCCCCCCCCCCTTGTAGCTAGATGGCTTTTCTGTAAGTTGCTATGAAAATGTGATCCCTGGAACACTGTTTGAAGTTAGAAAGCTTCCTAAAAAAATTAAAGTTTCACTGTTTACAGCAGCAGGGCCCACAGTTAGTTTACAAACATATTCTAGACTTAGGGGAGAACGGGGTAATGTGAGACACTTTTTACATTTGCTTCCCTCTAAGGGAGCTAAAATGATTTATCAGTCAAATTTACACATTTCCCATTAATTCAGGATGTTTCCTAGAAATGGGCATTAGCAGAATTTATTCATGACAAAGGGCAGTGAAAATATGATTGTTTAAAAAAAAGTTGTCTTGTGACCAGAGAAATCAAGGGGGTAAACTGATCCACTTACTTTTTCCACTCTGAAAATACCATAACAACAAATGTTGTAACAGTTACAATCCTGACAGCTAGCTTGAAAACCAAATATTCCAAAACTAATGTCGGACGAGCAACAGAATCATGGGGTTTGGTCAATTAAGAAAAACATTTTCTAAACACTTGAAACTAACTGATCAAATACACAATATAATTCATATTCAATAATTAACATTCAAATGACAGATATAATCAGTTAGATTAAAATACAGTCTGGGGGTCAGAACACAGGACCCTTAGAGCCAGCTAGTGTCTGGGGGTCAGAGCAAAGAACAATCAGAACCAGCTAGAACAGCCTGGGACTCAACACAGGACTAGACCCAGCTGTCATTTTCCATCTTTTGAGTCTTTGATTAATATTTTTCTGCATTTGTTTTATTGGGATCATTCATTGAATAAAGACATATTACTTAGAGTCTATTGGTGTTAAAGGTCACTCTCCTGTCCCCCACATACATACGTGCCAAACCATGCCCTTGCTGACACCCCTTCAACCACCAATGCCCACCTCCAGCCCACGTTGTCTTTTGTCTTATTCAAACTAGTCTCCTTGCACCTCAAATATAATGGATTCATTAAAAGAGGGCACAGACACTGTCTCACTTTACCCCACAGCATTTGTCTCACTTTACCCCACTGCCACAATTTGAGAAAAAACTACCTCTCTCAGCAAATCAGGCTAATCTTCAGTTATCATCATCACATGGTTTCATATGTTGGTAGTTCATCAACATTGTGTGACACAAGTTGTACAAGTTGTTCTACCCGAATCAATTTGCCTTGGCACAACAATCAATTAAGTTGACAGCAAGAAAATGTACTTTTACATGCAAAACATTTTTTTTTAACATGCTTACAACATCACCATGAGGTCCTCTCTTTCATGGCCAAGGGGAAATGAGAGGGGTTTGAAAACATATATCTCACATGACCAAAAGTGTGTTCCATTGCCTAGATACAGGGGGTGTCTCACATTACCCGATGGCTCACATTCCCCCGTTCTCCCCTACGTTTGTTTCCAGGTTCCTCAAAATCATTTTGATTTATGATTATACAATTATTCAATACTATAGATAACATGTAGAGTAAATTTGTTATGTTAAATAAACTAACTGCAGGCTCTTCAAATGAAAACAAACCCCCCTTCTCTGAAACTACATAGTGCACCTTTAAACTTCCTTGTAAACACGGACTGATCTAGTCAATACAAGACAATGAGGAGAAGACTTGAGTGGCTTAGAGACACACTGAATTAACATGGGAAACTCCCTTAAAGGTTTTAATCGTACTGTGTT
>NC_137217.1:28760925-28765925 GCF_949987685.1 Ammodytes marinus
AAAGGAGGCAGATGCTAGGCTGATTCTTCTGTGGACTTCGTTGGTAATGTCACCAGTGTCTGTGACTATGGAGCCTAAATATGGAAAGTGTGGGACGGTCTTGAGTTGTTGGTTGTTAATATGGAATGTGACGGGGTCTTGAGGAGGATCCCGCATTATTAAAACCTCAGTTTTGGATGTATGTACACACACACACACACACACACACACACACACACACACACACACACATATGCCAGTGCAAAGCTAAGGAAACCCATCCTGAAACTTGACTGCAATGTAAGTGAATGGGGCTCCATTAGCATGTGCTAATTGACCGGACAAACGTTAGCTCATTGTCACTCAGTTGACGCCTCATTTCCTGGGTTCCATCAGTTAACAAACGCACATCCACAGGATCCACTCCGTTAACACGTTTGTTAAACCGTCAGCCTTCAATTTAATTGACTTTCTATCTTCCAGGGGCTTCCTGCAGTCTTGACTTTTTAAACATTTTTAAACATGACCATGTCAAAATCGGCTTTTTTTTCTTTTCTTTTTTTTACTTTTTTTTTATCGGTTTTTGGAAACCTAACTGATGATGTGTATACTGATGTCAATATGTACAATGTTTTTAGTTTACCATTGTGAAGTGATTATTTTAACAATGAACATTAAACCACAAACAAAATACATTTAGGGTGTAGGCTATAGAATAGAGGAAAAAAAGCATTAAATATATAATAATTTTAGGAAAAAAAAGAGAATATACCTTCTTGAGGCTATTATACGTTGAATTATTTTACTCAATTATTTATTGTTCTCGCTCCCAAAATGTGTGTTTGTGTCAGCATTCAAACGGCCTATATAGTGGCTCTAAACTTATGTTTGAAAAACCAGTCATCAGACAGAGCTTGTTTTCTATAGATAAAGGCCTACCGATCGCTCTAGCCTATATGTTGTGTTACATGTTTTTAAAGCAAAAGGGATAAAACTAAGTCTCTTTCAAACATCAAAAACAAACTGTTAAAGAGTTGTAAATGAGGTGCTAATGGCGCCAGCTCAGTGACTTTGAGCTTCTATCAATAAGAGGCTGAAATGCTAACACCGGCCCATCCACTGCCTTTGTTCTTTAGCTCATTAATGCTGATGCTAGCTGTTTGGAAACGGTGGCTACGTAAACAAACCATGAAGGGGAGTGGATTGCATTTGCCTATGGTGTGTCCCACTTTGCATGTGTGTGTGTGTTTGTGTGTGTGTGTGTGTGTGTGTGTGTGTGTGTCTGTGTGTGTGTTGTGTATGTTAAAGGAGAGTTCACATACAAACACACACACACACACACACACACACACACACACACACACACACACACACACACACACACACACACACACACACACACACACACACACACACATTGTGTTCCAATCCCTATACTTCCCTGCTATTTAGTATGGTAGAAACAGATTAAGGATGTCCCAATACATGTGGTCAGATGCAGCATGCTGAAAAATACCCAGATGCCCTACTATATCCAGTTTCGGGATTTTTAGTGTTGAAATCAGCACGCTATTTGTAAGATTCTGACCCACAATCCACTGCAGCAGACATGACGTCACATTGACTGGGCCTCCGAGTGAAAACAACCAGCGATGTGACGGATATATAAGCAAGAGTCAAGTTCAAGGCGCTACGATATGACGAAATAAATAAGTAAAAGTATTTCCCAATTGAAGCATACTGCATCCTAACAACATACTACAGTATTCATGAGCAGCTGTAGTATGTAGAATAGAAAAAAGTAAGTATGTGATTTGAAACACGTACATGGCAAGTGCCAAAATCGCAGTTCCCCGACAGTACGACTCAACACAAGCGTTCAAACTGTCACAGCAGCAGTAGTATTTTTTTTTTTTTTTTTGACAACAACTGGCGACCGCTTAATGATGATGGACGCTGGTTGTTGTGTAGAGTGACGTCATTGTTCCAGGTGACATTCCGGCAAGTCATTTAGCTGCAGCGCTCTGTGTGTGTGTGTGTGTGTGTGTGTGTGTGTGTGTGTGTGAGTGTGTGTGTGTGTGTGTCTGTACTCTGTGTGTGAGTGTGTGTGTGTGTCTGTACTCTCTGTGTGTGTGTGAGTGTGAGTGTGTGTGTGTGTGTGTGTGTGTGTGTGTGTGTGTGTGTCTGTACTCTGTGTGTGAGTGTGTGTGTGTGTCTCTACTCTGTGTGTGTGTGTGTGTGTGTGTGTGTGTGTGTCTCCGCTTCTGCATGACAAAGACACAGAGTCACCTGAAGCCAGCTCCCTTCACCAAGCCTCCCAGCTAGAGTAAACAAACTGTTAATTCAGGATAATTCACCATAACCTAACAGCCCCCCGCCGTATAAATTCCTCACCTACCTCTGTCCCTCCCTCCATTCTGTTCTCTCCATCCTGACACACAAACACACACACACACACACACACACACACACACACACACACACACACACACACACACACACACACACACACACACACACACACACACACCACACCTCCTTTGCTTTCTCCCTCCGTCAACTCTTTCTTAATTATCTTAGACATGAGTATTTAGTTTGATGACTTTCAGTAGAATATAATCAGTGATTCTGCAGAACGCTTTTTGTCAAAATAACTTTTTGTCAAAATCAGTGAATATCTCCTCATGATCCGCTACCTGTCTGCAGTGTGTGTGCACTGAAAACAAAATCCAGTGTTAATACAGCTTAGGCTTTGCAAATGT
Organism: Ammodytes marinus; assembly: GCF_949987685.1. NCBI lineage: Eukaryota > Metazoa > Chordata > Actinopteri > Uranoscopiformes > Ammodytidae > Ammodytes > Ammodytes marinus. Next base: position 28,763,667 of record NC_137217.1, read on the forward strand.
GCATGTTGCTAGCTACGGTTGTGTCCCCTTTGTAAAGATATGTTATTAATATATCTATTTACAGAGTCTAGGCTAGATTTCCCCAGCGTGCACACAGTATGGACAGATAGCGGATCATGAGGAGATATTCACTGATTTTTGGCTCCACAAAACTCTCTCTGTGTTTCTTAAAGAGAATGTTACATTTTGGAGGAGGATGTTCTCGCCGTAATGAACGGAACCATTCATGCTCTTATCAGGTGAGTCCCCACACACACACACACACACACACACACACACACACACACACACACACACACGCACACACACACACATCCCCCTTTACCTCTCCCGCTCTCTCCTGGCCTTTGTCCTCTCTGACAAAGGCCGATCAGGGCTGTGTGTGTGTGTGTGTGTGTGTGTGTGTGTGTGTGTGTGTGTGTGTGTGTGTGTGTGTGTGTTTGTGTGTGTGTGGGGGGGGGGGGGGTATATAAAAGAGGTGAAGGGGCAGTAAAAGAAAAAAGTTAAAGAAAGGTGGTGTTGATCCCTGGTTCTTTACGGAGAGGTGGTTCAGGTAAATGGGGGCCTGTGTCTCCTCTTTGCTTTGTTGCCGCCTCGGAAGCACAATGAGGGTGTGTGTGTGACCCTGAACCCAGCCCCCAAAGCATCCCACCTATTTTAGATTCTCTCACACATAAAAAAAAATATATATATTGTATAGGCTATTTATTTGCAAAGACTGTGCAACACTTTAAGGGCAATACAGTGTGGTGTTAAGCATTTACATCAGTCAGTCTGAATGTGGCCCAAGAAGTGAAACTCTGGCCAGACAACAAAATTATGAATTGCTTTATAGTACTAATGCGGGCGCTCCGGTGGCGTAGTGGATAGACCGTGTACCATATTGGCTCCGGCCTTTGTTGCAGTGGTCGCGGGTTCAAATCTGACCCGTGGACCTTTACTGCAGGTCATCCCCCCTCTCTCTCTCTGTCTCCCCATTTCTACTCTGCACTGTCCAATAAAGCTTGAAAATGCCAAAAAATATAATCTTTAAAACAAAAAATGCTAAGGCAAGGGATAACTGAAGGTGACCCAGATGACTGGTTCATTATATCAATTAAGAGGTTTTTTTCTCAATTGTACTTTAACTGCAAACAAATTAAAAGGATTGAAATCAAAATTGGATTTAGAAAAAGTGAGGAGAACGTCTCCATTCTACCCTGCATTTTAGGCTTAATGAAGTTTACCTTTGATCAAATACATTAAAGAAATATGTTAAACTGAAATCCCTTAAAGGTGCTGTAAGCGGACTGCAGTTAGCAGTCCCCTGGCTCGTCCCTACGTCACAACATTAATGCTCTCTCTCTCTCTCTCTCTCTCTCTCTCACACTGCGGTCTTCAAGCAACGAGTTATCTAGCATCATCTCAGATCCATAAGTGTGATAAAACATGATAAAAAACATCAAAACAGACATTGGGAAGGATTTTTACCTGCTCCGCCATTGTAAGCGCATAAACATTCACCCAGCTGTCGCTCTGGCGTGCACCGGCAGTGAGACAATGAGGGAGATGGGTGTTGGTTTGTAGCGTTCTCTCTTGTGATTGGATATTAATTTCGGGATCCCCGAAAAGTTTATTTGCCGATTACATGCAGAGCAACTGACTGAGAGATCGGCTTTGAAACGCGCACATTATGTAAGTGATCACTGTATGACTAAAGAGCGATTTAACACTTACAGTATCTCACAAAAGTGAGTACACCCCTCACATTTCTTCACATTTTTCTTTATATCTTTCCATGGGACAACATTGAATAAATGACACTTTGATACAATGTAAAGTAGTCAGTGTACAGCTTGTATAACAGTGTAAATTTACTGTCCCCTCAAAATAACTCGACACACAGCCATTCATGTCTAAACTGCTGGCAACAGAAGTGAGTACACCCCTTAGAAAAAATTTACAAATTGGGCCCAAAGTGTAAATATTTTGTGTGGCCACCATTATTTTCCAGCACTGCCTTAACCCTCTTGGGCATGTAGTTCACTAGAGCTTCACAGGTTGCAACTGGAACCCTCTTCCACCCATTTATGACAGCATCACAGAGCTGGTGGATATTAAAGACCTTGCGCTCCTCCACCTTCTGTTTGAGGATGCCCCAAAGATGCTCAATAGGGTTTAGGTCTGGAGACAGGCTTGGCCAGGCCATAACCTTTACCCTCAGCTTTTTTAGCAAGCCTCTGGTCGTCTTGGAGGTGTGTTTGGGGTCGTTATCATGTT
>NC_137217.1:28783425-28805925 GCF_949987685.1 Ammodytes marinus
GCAGGTAAAGTGTTGGCCTCACTTTATTGAACAGTACTTCATACATTCAACCATATGTCAACCAGCAAACAGCTACAGTACTTTTCCTTTTGGTTTTATGGAAACAACGTCTGTGAAAGGTTCTGGGAAGCACAGTCTTCGTTATTCCTGGTAAGTGAACGCTTTGTGAGAATTTGATTATTCATTCTACAGCAATGTTCCAGGAATCAAGTGATACACATGTTGGTACTTGCTCAATCTCAAACTATAGGTGGATTTTGAATGTTCCTGCATGTTGGAGAGTAGGGTTGCAATATTATGTTTTTGTTTGTTTGAAGATTAAATGTATTTGGGATGGAAGTGCACACACACACCCAGACACATACACACACACACACACACACACACACACACACACACACACACACACACACACACACACACAAACAGACAGACAGACACACAGACAAACAGACAAACAGACACACACAGACGTGCAAAATGGCAAAACACATAGTACATTGAGTAAGAAAAACGTTCAGTTATTTCTCAATAACTGACTTCATACACATCCTACAGTTAACACAGTGTGTGTGTGTGTGTGTGTGTGTGTGTGTGTGTGTGTGTGTGTGTGTGTGTGTGTGTGTGTGTGTGTGTGTGTGTGTGTGTTGGTGACTACTGGATGAATAATCCCACATATGGACGTCAGCAGTATATTTGGTTCCTTCCTATATATCAGTCAGTGTGACCAATCAGAAACACAGAAGTACGTCTATGTTTATAAACTTTAACGACTTGTGTGTGTGTGTGTGTGTGTGTGTGTGTGTGTGTGTGTGTGTGTGTGTTAGTCACTAACCGACCAACTGGTATTGGCTAACACTTGACTGCTAACAGCTCACCATAGCAACACATGTGGGAAAAACTTTCTGAGATTTAAAGTTTATTTATCAGAACCGCTTTGTCATCATCTAGGAAATGGACAAGGGAAATCTACTGAGAGTATTATACAATAATGTGTGTGTGTGTGTGTGTGTGTGTGTGTGTGTGTGTGTGTGTGTGTGTGTGTGTGTCAGGGCTGACGTGTAAATCAAATGGTGTGTATTTGACCGCGCCCCTAATTCACTGTTACGAACATTATAATCACAATGTAGTTTGCAGAAAATTGTAAAAAAGAAAATTGTAGCCTGCACTTAATTATCATTACAGCAAAGAACATCATTTAAAAAGTAAAAAAAAAATTATTTTTACCTTTTCTCATGAGTTCTGTTTTGCAGTGTGGGCCTGAAAGCATTCATATTTGGGGCGCACGCATGCGTCATCAAAATGTTCAATGGTATTTTGTGCCTGTAGCCTGCAAGGCAAATCTGCCTGGAAGGTCCTATGCCTAACTGTCTGTGTTTCTATATGGGCTGTGGCAATCATTTTGAAAAATTATATTATGCAGCAACATATTGAAAAAAATAATTATATGAACTAGTTCATTTTTGAACTGTGAACTAAGTTCAACATTTTGAATTATGAACTTTTAACTGAACTAGTTCATTTTAAAGTCTGTGAACTGAACTTTGAACTAGCTCATGTAGAAAGTGATATTCCCAACACTGCTGTTTTGTATAAATGCAACAAATACAATAAATTAAATTCAGACAATAATATGCAAATAAATAAAGTGTACTAGGTAGCAAACAGCAGGAGATACAGGAACAACCGGATGACTAAATACCATACAGCAGAACTGAGGAAGTGTTGTTGCTATTTTAAGACTCACACTAAAAACAAAAATAAAAGTAGCATATGTTCACATTATGGTCGGGGTTATTTTAAACATATTTAGCAATCGATATCCGGAAAGTTTTAGTTGTGTTTTCTTATTATAGTTTAGTGTTACTATTTTAAGAAGAAACAATCTTTAAATAGCAGTTCACCTAAAAAGGAAACTGATTTCTAAGGAAAATATGAAGAACAATTTTACTGGAACTTACTGGTGTAAACATGATACACTGGATGTTATCTAACTTTTATTCTACTCCAGTTGTTTCCCTGTGTTTATTCAAGAGTGTGGCCTGTCAATTTGATAGCAGGAAAGCATGTCGATAGTTAGCCTGCTATCGGTGTGTGAATGGTAACGTGGGAATAGGAACAGGTCTCCCTTGAAAAAGAGTCTCCGGTCTCAATGGGATGTACCTGTATATATAAAGGTTAAAAATATATATATATATATATATTAATTATCGATTTCACGATCACATTCTGTTAATTTTTAAATCAAACCCTGCTGAAAAAAACAATGTTACAGTGCACAATGTACGGCAACATGATACAACATCACACCAAGCTGGTTACAAAAATAGCCCCATTGAATACAAACCTTTGCAAGGTCCACTAAACCAAGTTATTGTGTTTGAACAGGATTACCAATTCCTTTTTTTTAAATTCCCTTTTCAATAAACTATGTACAGCTCTGGAAAAAAATTAAGAGACCACTCCAAATATTCAGTGTCTCTCGTTTTACTATTTATAGGCATCTGTTTGAGTAGAATGAACATTTTGGTTTTATTCTATAAACTACTGACAACATTTCTACCAAATTCCCCCCAAAAATATTGTCATTAAGAGCATTTCCATTGAGTAATGTAGAGATGAAGATTTAAGAAAAATCCAGAATGCATGGTCTCTTAATTAATTTCTTCCAGAGCTGTATGTTAGAACATTAGGGAAGACAAGGCACAAGTATTTATATAGCACAAGTCAGACACAAGGCCATTCAAAGTGCTTTACAGGGTCATACAATACATCAATATTAGACATTAGAAATTGCATTTAAGAAATAGTATAAAAACTAAGCAAATACATCAAGATTCAAGATCAGACGTTAAACATTTAGACAGCGATGTAGAATAGCTGCAATGAAAATCACGTGAAAAAGTAGTAAAAAATATAAATTACACCAATATTTTATATGAATGAGTGTATATGAAGAGCGTTTAGATGTTGGTTGTATATATATAATGTGTATGTTGCTATGATATATGTGAAACAAATGAACCAACTATAAAGAAAAGAGAGAGAGAGAAGAAAGGGGGCTTTAGCTTCCGACCATCACGCCCCCTCACTTCCACTCCCCCTCCACACTTTACCGGATACACTGACCACAACAGATGGGAAGCACACACACACACACACACACACACACACACACACACGCACTGAGACACACACACACACACCGAGACACACACCGAGCAACACACAAACACTGCAACGCACACACATGCACACGTGCACACTTCCAACACATGTTAACTCTTTTCGTTGGGACGGCTTTGGACCCTCATTGCCACATTCAATTAGTCAATCGGACTGGATTAATCAGCTCTCTACACACACACACACACACACACACACACACGCGCGCACACACACACACACACACACACACACACTGGGAACCACCAGCATTTCCAGACAGCACTGTGTGTGTTTGTTTGTCTTTGTTTGTATATGAGAACCCTCCCACTCAAAACTCAAACATGGCTGAAACAAACTGTGACGTTTCTGACTTCCAGTGCAGTCGTCAGCCCACACGTACACAACTGTGTGTGTCTGTCTGTGTGTGTGTGTGTGTGTGTGTCTGTGTGTGTGTGTGTGTGTGTGTGTGTGTATGTGTGTGTGTGTGTGTGTGTGTGTGTGTGTGTGTGTGTGTGTGTTTGTCTGTGTGTGTCTCTGTGTGACAGAACAGACAGAAGAGGAAGTAATAGTCCAATAAACTGGACATAAATGGACATCATAATGCTCTTACTGCTGGCTTTGCATTTCTCAATTACTATAGAAAGTGATACATGCGGAAAAGCATAGTGTTTTTATTTTTTCGTCCATACCGTTTACACCATTGTTCTGTTCTGTTATTATTTGAATGTATTTGAATGTGCTCCACACCATGTACTATTGCCGAGAGCCGTCAATGAATGAAATGAAAAATGCAATATAGGCTACATTATAAGATATTTGAATCCCATTGAAATGTATTGTTCCCTTCCTGGATGTAAATGCTTTAATGTTATAACGTGGACCTCATGCTGCAGCAGCAGGCAGCCATCCGGTCCAGCTAATCAAACCAAGACCAACGTGATGTGGACAATCCTCCCGTTCCACGTCCGGTGGAAACTTCCTGCTTCATAAGACAACAGTTTAAACAATAGAAGAAGACCTCAACGCTTAGACTGTACTGAGAATAACTAAGATTGATTGTGTTTGTGTGTGTGTGTGTGTGTGCGCACCTATGACAGTGTGTGTGTACGTGTGTGTGTGACGTACATTTGTGTGTGTGTGTGTGTGTGTCTGTGTACCTATAAGAGTGCTAGTGTGTGTGTGTGTGTGTGTGTCTTTGTGCCTGTGTGTGTGCCTGTGAGTGTGCTGGTTTGTGATGTGTTTGTGTGTCTGTTAATGTGTGTGTGTATGTGTGTGTGTGTGTGTGTGTGTGTGTGTGTGTGTGTGTGTCTGTTAGTGTGTGCGCCTATGAGTGTGCTGGTTTGTGACGTGTGTGTGTGTGTGTGTGTGTGTGTGTGTTTATTTTCTTTTATCTTCTAAAACCACCCAAAACGATTTGCTCTGTTCAATTCATGTTTTCCGACGTATTACACAACATAATGTCACAGTGTTGAAATGGTTATAAGTCGATATAGGAAATCTCAGTTAAAAGACTCTCCGCCCACACTGTTAAGGCTGAGCTGTTTTTAATCAGGTTTAGCAGCCACACGCAGCCTGTAAAGTGGCTAGGCTCAGTCAGCAATCAGACCACACACACACACACACACACACACACACACACACACACACACACACACACACACACACACACACACACACACACACACACACACACACACACAGCGATTTGACTTCCTCTGCCGCTTCCTGTGTGTCTGAAAACATTCACTTTCAACACTTTCACTTCGTCTTCCTGCAGAGAGAGAGAGAGAGAGGGAGGGAGGGGGAGAAAGAGAGAGAGAGAGAGAGGGAGGGAGGGGGAGAAAGAGAGAGAGAGAGATACAGAGAGAGGGAGAGAGAGAGAGAGGGACATAGAGGGGGGGAGAGAGAGAAAGAGGGAGAGAGAGATAGAGAGAGGGAGGGGGAGAGTGAGAGAGAGGGAGAGAGAGAGAGGGAGAGAGACAGAGAGAGGGAGGGAGTGGGACAGAGGGGAGAGAGAGAGATAGAGAGAGGGAGAGAGAATTATAGAGCGTGTGACATAGGAATATACAGCACAGAAACGTACACAAAAATACAAGAAACACATTTTTTTTAATTGACTTGAAGTCTACGTTTGCGCGTGTCCCTATTTCACAAAATGGTCTTAAATCCTAAATCCAATCAAGCCTTTGGTGCAAGATTTGGAATTACTGTAACAGCACAAATAGACGTGCAAATACAAAGCAACAGTAACAGGTCAGCACTAGGTTTCATTTCAAACTGAACTGGAAATTCAAATTGCATAAAACCTGGTATAGAAATAAAGAAGGGCTTTTGGTACTAATCATATCATTTGCTGCACAGTTTAGCTATGTTTTTCAGATGCTGGTCTGACTAAATTGTTAAGGGTCCCAAATCCAATATGGAGTCTTCTCAGGGGTTACATGGGCATGTGTAGTAAAATGACGGGACCCCACACCCAGAGCCCAAATGACAGACAGAAGATTCAACATATCAACTACAGATATACATTCACACAGTGTGAGTGGCAGTGTGGTCGGTAAACAGACAGAAAGCCTATGAGAGTGAATCAGCGATCGGTCTCGTTAACCACACGCTTGTTATCTCAATGGGATCCATATGAAAACACTCCAACTCACGCAGCTATGATCAGCATGAAGTGGATAGGAGAGAAAGTTACGCAACTATCTTTATTTTTGGCATTTTCAAGCTTTATTAGTACAGAGTTGAAATGGGGAGACAGAGAGAGAGAGGGGGGATGACCTGCAGTAAAGGTCCACGGGTCAGATTTGAACCCGCGAATACTGCAACAAAGGTCAGAGCAAATATGGTACGCGCTCTATCCACTACACCACCGGAGCGCCCCACAAAATACACCTCCAAAGGTTGATTAGGATACTTTGTTTATACTACATCCAGCATGATTTTTTTTTTGCTAGGCTATGTGCATCATTCTGTGTAAACTACATGTTGTGTCATCAGGTGCATGTTTTAAATTAAAGTTGTCAATGAAAGTTCCCACAGACAGACACACAGAGGGACACAGTGATTTTGCGTACAGGGGAAGTGATCGACAGACATTATGCAAAAGTGAAATGTGTCTGATTGCAGCTAGCGGGTTGGCTAACATTAGCGTGTTGAAATTGAGTGACGACACAACACACAAAGAGCCTTATGAAAAACAACACTAGTTTAGGTTCACAGGGTTTACACACACACACACACACACACACACACACACACACACACACACACACACACACACACACAGTCGGGTTTGTTGTGTGCTTTTCGCGTGAGAAGAAAAAAGGAACTTATTTTGTGTGACGTTACTCTCACGCAGACAAACTTAAATAACCTGAGTTGTATTTTTTGCTTATTTCTCTCTCTCTCTCTCTCTCTCTCACACACACACACACACACACACACACACACACACACACACACACACACACACACACACACACACACACACACACACACTCACACTCACACTCTCCATCCTCTGGACACCACATAAGCAGAAGTGTCCAGCTGCCTCAAAAAGACACACTCCATCCTGCAGGACTCATCACACCCCGGTCACAAACTGTTTCAACTACTGCCATCAGGCAGGAGATACCGGTCCATGAACACCAGAACAAACAGACTTCTTAACAGTTTTTACCCGACAGCCATAACTTCACTTAATGATGCTAAAACTAAAACGAAGGCATAGTGTGACACTGTTGTGTAAAGCACATTTATGAATGTGGATGTTGTTTGGGTGTGTCTTATGTCCTATGTGTCTTATGTGTTCCTTTTTTTTTAATGCCTATAGTTGATAGTGACTATTTTATGGTTTTTTTAATTTAGTTTTAATTTATTTATTTATTACAAGGACTGCACTTAATTTCGTTGTACCTGTGACAATGACAATAAAGATATATTCTATTCTATTCTAAGTGTTTTTAAAGAAGGTGTTGTGACTCAGGGTCTGTGTCTACGGTTAGCGCTGTCTAGCATTTTCTGCTACCATTAGTCAGTGAGCGTTATTGTTTTTCACACCTTTTAAGGCAACGATATTTAGCCATGGAAAACTCTCTAGACACAACTACGTAGTTAAACGTCAAACACATTATTTGACATTACATTTCATATTGTATGGTTTCACTTCTGCATCTTAAAGCTATATTGCGTAACTTTTTCATAACAATGAATGTCGGTCTACTTCAAGTCAACGCCAAACAAGTTGACACAAAGTTGATAAAGCCTATATCAGCTCCACAAAACTCTCTCTGTATTTCTCAGTGTGGCAGCGTTTACAAACTGGTGTCGCCCCCATTGACACTGGTGCAGCAGGACACCCTAAAAAATCCAAAGAAATGTTTCAGTCGTTGATTCTACTGCTAAAAAAAATACCTGGACGTACAGCAGAAGGTATAAAATCCATGCGCAATCACTGAAGGCTTTACCTGACAGAAGCTACGCACTATAGCTTTCAACAAATTAATTTACATTACATTACATATTGTATTTTTTCAGTTCTGCATTCTAAGTTACAAGACCAATAAATGCAGTGTCATTGGTGTTGTGCATGAGCTAATGCTTCGATAGTCCAAATTTTGCTAACTGGGCTAATGCTAAATTCTAATGCTAATCCCTAGCTGGTTTATGAGTCATTTACACAGCTGATGTTCGGCTAATTGTTAATCAAGCTAGATGCTAAACTCATGTTAATCCAATGGGTTAGCTGCTAGCGTAGCTCATGCCTTAGGCTACTAATGGCTAATCAAGCTAATGCTAAATACATTCTAATCCACACCGAAGAATGCTATGAGTCATATCGTGAGACGCTTTACATAAACACGTTGGGTAATCTGTGAGAAGCAAATTATACAATTCCTCTTCAGCTGCTGTGTGTGTGTGTGTGTGTGTGTGTGTGTGTGTGTGTGTGGTGTCTGTGCATGTTCGTGTGGGAGAGAATTGGGAAATAATCACCGCAGATTACAGAGGTTTGCTTGGTCAACAGCATGACTCAGTTGTTGGTGCTAATCGCGTTCCTCATCAGCTGTGACCAATGACGTTATGAAACAGATGCAACGGATCGGACGGACAGGTTCCCACCGAATAGAGTTTGGTAGATAGATAGATAGATAGATAGATAGATAGATAGATAGATAGATAGATAGATAGATAGATAGATAGATAGATAGATAGATAGATAGATAGATAGATAGATATGGGCCTCGGAAGGACTGTATTCCACCGAATAGAGTTTAGTAGAATACGTCTTTACAAAAGATCAACATGAGTCAAACACTAGTATAATTGGGATAGACAATCATCCCTGCGTTCCAATCCCCATACTTCCCTATTATTTAGTATGCTACAAAAATATTTAGGATGTCCCAATATATGCACGTCAATTGTAGTATGCAGAAAATACATAAATGCCCCACTAACTCCAATAGCGTTTTGGCGTATTCTTCTTTACTCTTGACATTTCTCGACATAATGAAAAAAAATTCTTCCTAATCTGATTTTTTTTTCTCTCCTGTGGACCTAAAACTCTTCTGTACTTTAGTATGTAGTGTAGTAAAAAGAAAAAGTATCAGGGCGCTCCGGTGGCGTAGTGGATAGAGCGCATACCATATTGGCTCCGGCCTTCGTTGCAGTGGATGCGGGTTCAACCTTTACTGCAGGTCACCCCCCCCCCCCTCTCTGTCTCCCCATTCCAACTCTGTACTATTTAATGAAGCTTGAAATGCCAAAAAATTGTCTTAAAAACAAACAAACAAACAAACAAAAACCTCCAAGACACAACTCTGGGCTAACTGGTCCTTATGCCACACTTTGCCTTTAAACACCTCTTAGCATATTAGTGCTAACAGCATGCTAACAGAGAGCCATGTGAGAGTGATTTAACTCAGCACCACTTTGCACATGTTAGTGTCTGTTTTCTAATCGGCTTTTTCAGAAGATTTCACACAAAAAGCAACTTGACATAAATTGCTTGCTTTCTCCTTTTCTCGGCCTCTTCATTCTCGGCCTCCTTGGGTTGTTGTGGTTGCCAGATCTGAGGGGGAAAACTCCCCGTAAATGCAACCAGGCCGGTGACGGTGAAATGGCTACCAGACCGGAGAGAAGGGACAAGAGAGGAAGCAACGTCTGGCTCTTTGATGGCAGTGTCGAGGACGCACTCTGCGTGTGGCATGTATATGTCTCAGTGTGTGTGTGTGTGTGTGTGTGTGTGTGTGTGTGTATCAATATATACATGTGTGTTTGCACGCCTTGTTGTCTGTCATTCCGCCCGTGAGCAACCGCTGTTTATATACAAAAAGGCCGAGCAGGGGTGGCAGTGTGTGTGTGTGTGTGTGTGTGTGTGTGTGTGTGTGTGTGTGTGTGTGTGTGTGTGTGTGTGTGTGTGTGTGTGTGTGTGTGTGTGTGTGTGTGTGTTGGCGGGGAGGCAGGGGACTATAGCAGTATTTGGGTTTCGGTGGTTAACCCCTAAAGTTTTTATTTTTTGGAGGATTTCTGTGGGGGGGCATCCGAGCACCCGGCAGTAGTGTGTGGGCAAGTTACTGTTCTTTATGGGGTAGGAACAATCAGGCAGGAGGAAGTGCAGGGTAAATAGGAGTGGGAGGACACACACACACACACACACACACACACACACACACACACACACACACACACACACACACACACACACACACACACACACAGCATCTAACCCCCTAGCTGTGTCCCCCTCCCAAAAACACCCTCGCACCACCACCGCCACCGGAGGGAGAAGAGGAGGCTGCTGGACCACAGACCACCCAGAGAGACGCAGACAGAGAGAGATATACAGACAGACAGAGAGACAGACAGACAGACAGACAGACAGACAGACGGAGATATACAGACAGACAGACAGACAGACAGACAGACAGACAGACAGACAGACAGACAGACAGACAGACAGACAGAGGGAGATACAGATAGACAGACGGACAGACAGACAGACAGACAGACAGACAGACAGACAGACAGACAGACAGAGGGAGATACAGATAGACAGACAGACAGTTTTGAATAATGCAGGATACCTAAAGTTAACAGAAAACCAAGTTTGATTTTATTCATACATTTATTTTTGAATGACTGCAGTATCATATTCTAACCCCAAATGCATTCAATTAAGGGCACTATGATTATTATAAGTTCAAACAGCGCCCAACTATCTGTACATTCCTCATATAATAGGTCTCGAACCAAATCAAAAAACTAGACAAATACATAGGACAGTTGGGGCAGTGGTTAGAGTCAACCCCTCTCAGTCCTCTTCACAGCAGACCCGGGTTAGAATCCAGCCCGGGTCGTTCTCTGCATGTCATTCCCCTCTCTGACACATTTCATCTCTGTCCCTCCAACCTGTCATTAAAGCATGAAATTTGGCCCAACAAAAAATCTTTAAAAAAAAAAGAAGACATTGGACAGTCATGTTGGATATAGGAGGATAAATGCTGTGACTCTGTTTCCATATGCTGTTTGTCCCAGGAGAGAGAGAAAGAGAGAGAGAGAAACCACTTAGCCGTTGTCTTTTATTTCAAACATTTTCATAAAACAATGGAGGCCTGTCCGTCCGCGAGGCCTGGTTTCATTCTGGACAAGAAGAGAACTTCTGAGAAAAGACAGAACTTCAGGAAGGAGGAAGAGACGAGAGCAGGATCTCATTTATTCACATATGTCTCCCGCATTATACAATACAATGTACAATAACGGGCATTTAAGGGCCATTTTATATTATAGTCATACCCTTACTCTGTGTGTGAGTGTGTGTGTGTGTGTGTGTGTGTGTGTGTGTGTGTGTGTGTGTGTGTGTGTGTGTGTGACTTTGAAAAGATGATACGCTTTTCTTTGAATACATTTTTAAAGCGAGAAACAGCAAGCAAAAATATATATTTTTCAAACACTGTTCAATATTGTTATTTTTGGATGTTTTATCTTCTTCAACATGTCTTTTCCATACTGGTGTAAATAAACTGTAATTAAATGTGCATTACGGTGTTCATTTTACTAAACCTTGTCTGTTTGCGTCAGCATACTTCTCGTACACAACCATCTTCCACAGCCATTACCTGAGAAAACTTCTTTTTCTCTATAAACTGAACCAGAAATGTCAACTTTTAAAGCACTCAATTCAACTTAACTTCTCATAATCATTCTTAGCTCTATTCTGAAATATATTACTGAAGGAATTGTTCAGATGTTCTTCATTGTCTGACGTATGATACATTCTGTTCTTAAAAACAAATCGAAAATTAAGTTTCATGATGATATAAGTTATAAAAGTCAACCCTACCTGCATTGTCTCACCTTAAAGGTGCAGTGTGTAATATGACATCATCAAGAAAGTTCTACAAAGTTCTAGAATGCAACACTCCCTGGGTAACCCCAACCCTTTCGAATAATAACAGAAGCTACAGTGGCCTTCAAGGACAAGAACAATTCTAAATTTTAAACAATGCTCCTGATGACATTCCAACTATGACACTTTCAAGATGGCGGCACTAGGCCTTGGTCCAAAATATGCAGAAATATGGACATATATGAGACCCTTTCTAAGGGAAAAATAAATAATTAAAAACATTTTTTTCAGCTATTATCCACTAAATTAAATGTACTTATGGATATTATAATTACTTTCTACAAAATCTGCTAGGAAATAAAACCCAAAATTCTACACACTGCAGGTTTAAGGGTTCAATAATTTAAACAATTCCTGCAAAGATGTAAATGTTTTCATATAAAATGTATTATTTACATTTATGTGATGTGTGTGCATATAGTATTTCCAGCTATTGAAACATGTGTATGTCGCTGTAGGCTTTGAAAGAATATATCCAAAGTGCACACACTATGGGGCCTGTGTGTACCCATGTCTCTAAGCTGTCTGCGCAGTATGAATGTGTAGATATGGTTGTATGTGGGAAGATGACAGAGTTGTGAGTTCCCCACATCAGTGTGAGCCGTGTGTGTGTGTGGTTTCCTCAACTCTACCGCTGCCTCCTTCACTCAGCCTCACTGCTCCTCTGTTTCTCTCTCTATTTCTCCATCTCTCCATCTCTTTCTGTCTCTCTCTCGCTCTATCTCTCTCCCCGTCTCTCTCTCCATCTCTTTCTCCCTCTCTATCTCCCTCTCTCTCTACCACTCTCTCCCTTTCTCTCCATCTCCATCATCTCTCTCCCCGTCGCTCTCTCCATCTCTTTCTCCCTCTCTTTCTCCCTCTCTTTCTCCCCCTCTTTCTCCCCATCTCTCTCTCTCTCCTCTCTCTCTCCGCTCTAACCACTACACCACTAGAACCCCTGTCATCACTTTTTTTTCCCGACAATACAAATAAATCATGGAAAACTCTCCTCCTCCATCTCTATCTGTGAACACCTTCTTCTGCTGGCGTTTCTCTCACTCTGAAAAAGCAGAAATACTTTTTTTTTTACTTTTTGGGGAAAAAGGAGGAAGGAGAGAGGGGGGAAGAGGAGAGGTGGAAAGTCCCCTCACTGTATATCCAGGTCAGTAACTTCCACATCCATCCGTCCCTCCGTCTGTCTGTCTGACTAACCGTGCATCATTCCGACCAGACACTATAGTCAGGTGGTGCACATGACTAGCTCACATGTAAGTTAGTAAAACATCTGCTAAATGTTTTTATGGAGTTTACTAGAAATGGTCACACAAAGGCCCCAGTATCAGACACCATACTGTAGTTTTTAATTTTTCAACATAGACGGGAGTTTCCTGTTGACCTGGTTAGTACATTCCCTCGCATCACCTACATGCTCTATGCCGATGACACCCAGGTATTCATGTCTGACCGCCCTAGCTTGAAACACATCACTGCTTACCTGGCATCATTCAACATGCCAGGATTTTCATTCTCCTGCTGCTAACGATGGGCTTGACCATTAAGTGAGGGGTGCTAGAAAAAATTGTTCAATGTATGTATTTTACTTTAGTTAGCCTACTTGTTGAGGGTGTTCTTTTTTTGTTCAATAAAATCAGATATGTGAATTGGCATATTCAACACAAATATAGTATTAATTACATTTTTCCAAATAATATTCAATGAATAAGTGCAAGGAGCATAGGATTTGGGTCTGCATTCACCTATAGGCTGCACTTGTCATCCAAGTGGGAGCAACATGGATGTTAGGAAGAAATATTTATACATGGAAATATTTTCCCCCTGTATATTTTGATGCTACCTGAAGGGGCCTGAACAGGGGCAACCCAGATTTGTGATTTGGCTATAGGGTGTGTAGAAGGAAAAGTAAAGCAGTCGTTTTTTTTCCCTCCATAATTTCTCCTTTATGGGGAAGCTGGTCTGCCAGGCGGGGAGGGGGGAGGGAGGGGGAGGGGGGGGGGGGGGTGGGCTCTATTTCTATTTCTCAAGTTCTTCTTTAGGAGAGAGGAAGACTTTCCAGGTCAGAACATATGACAGATGTGTCCAGAATCAGAGTTTGATATAGACACCAGTTAGGGGAAGTGGAAAAATATGATTTGAACACCCCTTCTATAAAAAGAAAAGGTGCAGTTTTGAGTGTGTGTGTGTGTGTGTGTGTGTGTGTGTGTGTGTGTGCATGCACTTGTGTGTTAGTGTTTCTGACTTAAATGATTTTCTGTCTGCAGATGGGATGTGCCTTGTGTGTGTGTGTGTGTGTGTGTGTGTGTGTGTGTGTGTGTGTGTGTGTGTGTGTGCATGCACTTGTGTGTTAGTGTTTCTGACTTAAATGATTTTCTGTCTGCAGATGGGATGTGCCTTGTGTGTGTGTGTGTGTGTGTGTGTGTGTGTGTGTGTGTGTGTGTGTGTGTGTGTGTGTGTGTGTGTGTGTGTGTGTGAGTGTGTGTTTGTGTGTGAAGTCTGAACTGTATGTCCTGAGTAGATTTGCTTTGTTTGTAGATTTCCTTGACACTGCTCTCTGCGTGTGTGTGTGTGTGTGTGTGTGTGTGTGTGTGTGTGTGTGTGTGTGTGTGTGTGTGTGTGTGTGTGTGTGTGTGTGTGTGTGTGTGTGTCTCAATACGGATCAGGTTATGGGTGTGTTTCCCTGTTTTCTGAGTGTGTACGTGTGTGTTCACATGTGTTTGTCTGTGGTCCGTGTGTGTGTGTGGCCTTCGCTCTGCTGTAAGTGAGTGTTGCTCATGATCTGTGACGGCAACATCAACCTCCTTCGCTTGGTAAGTAAAAGCATAACCAAAATGAAAGATGAATACACCCTCAATGAGAGAGTGGGGGGAGAGAGGGAGGGACAGAGAGAGAGAGAGAGGGAGGAAGGGAGAGAGAGAGAGAGAGAGAGGAAGGGAAAGAGAGAGAGAGAGAGTTAGAGACTCAGAGAGAAAGAGAGAGAGGGAGATAAAGAGAGAGAAGGGGACAGAGAGAAAGAGAGAGAAAGATAGAGAGAGAGAGAGAGCAAGAAAAAGAGAGAGAAAGGGACAGAGAGAGAGTGAGGAAGAAACAGAGAGAGAGAGAGAGAGAGAGAGAGAGAGAGAGAGAGAGACAGAGAGAGGCGGAGACAGAGAGAGAGAGATCCAATCTGGGATTTTCTCTCTTGTGTCCTCTTCAAATTATTCATTCATAACTCCCAAAATGCAAAATATGCAACAATCATAGATGGGATGAAATAAAAAATAAAAGCCTCATGTGTAGAAAATGATCTTACCTACACACCTTCAATCACACATATACAAATATAATCACAATATAAAATAAATAAAGTTTAAAACATGAAACAGAGCCAATCAAAGTTACCACGGACGTGAAACATGAAAGACAAATATGTCCACAGCAACCAACAACCAGATGAAACAACAAGTTGGATTCTTATTCGGTTGAAGTGTGTGTGTGTGTGTGTGTGTGTGTGTGTGTGTGTGTATTAGATTCTATTTGGTTGAGGGCAGCGGGCAGCGAACACACACATGGCTCGTGTGTGTTTGATGTGTCGCGTGCCGAGAATGTTTTTGCTTTTCTCCGCTCTGACGTCAGCTGTGGCACAAAACAGATAATTAATAATATATGTTAAGTTCAAAATAGACATAAAGTACATGTGTGAAGAGGAGAAAGATGTTAGTCCCACTATCATGTGGGTATGTGTTATGTTATTATTGGGTGATACACTCTTACTTTTCGGGGTTCCCCCCCAAAAAAAATAAAATAAAAAAAAAAATCTTCATAAACATGGAATCTAGCATCACTGGCTTCATCTTGGCCTTTTTCATTTAGACAGAGGAGCATTTTAAGTGGTTTTATTTTCTTCCTACACCTCACCGTATTAGTTGGTGTCATTCATTGACTCATAACAGTCGTTCTGAATTGGATTTGTTTC
Source organism: Ammodytes marinus (assembly GCF_949987685.1). Lineage (NCBI taxonomy): Eukaryota > Metazoa > Chordata > Actinopteri > Uranoscopiformes > Ammodytidae > Ammodytes > Ammodytes marinus. Next base: position 28,798,956 of record NC_137217.1, read on the forward strand.
AAAGTTAGTGGGGTGACTGGTTAAAGTGCAAACAGTTTTCTGGAAGGAGTGCTACCTGCTAAGTGGGTGGTATGTGTGTGTAAGCGTGTCTGTCTGTCTGTCTGCCTGTCTGTCTGTCTGTCTGTCTGTCTGTTTGTCCAACATTGTGTTTGTAACGGCAAATGCACACCTACTCAGGGTGTGTTAGAGTGACTATCTGTTCTTGCTCATTCCACTTCTGTCAAGTTTAGTGTGTGTGTGGGTGTGCGTGCGTGCGTGCATGCATGTGTGTGTGTGTGTGTGTGTGTGTAGGCCAGAGAGCAGGTCATTAGTGGTGAAATCCCTGTTGCTTTCGATTGTGTCTGTCTCTTCATGACTCACCTTAAGTCTCTAATCGCGGCAGTATTAACGGTGATTAGCTGTTCATTGTTGCTCGGGTTGGGCAGCAGACAGTGGTTTGGATAAAGGAAAGGAGAGGCAGTCAGACAGACACTCCAATGCTATACACTGAGGTCACAGAAAAATTTGACTTTTGACATTGTCTGACTTGCATCTTAATGTTATATGAGACTTGAGGCTCGTAACCTTTTTATGTGGACACTAGTACTAAAGAAACACTGTTTTAAAACACACTGATGAATATTATATATATTTTTACACACTGCTCCTTTAAGGTTTTGGCTGTGAGGAAAGGTTATTTATGTGTTTTTCAATCTGAAACAACACAGAGAACTTTCAAAAACAAAGTCAGGTCTGTGGGGGACTTTTGTAAGGTGATCCAAATGTGGGATTTCCCCCAATTATTCTATTTTACCTTAAAACTGAACTTTGCCTTTGAGCTGAGATGATGGAGAGGATTTTAACATGTGATCTCCATCGAACACACACAGATACACACACACACACACACACACACACACACACACACACACACACAGGCGTTTATATAAAAATAAAACTAGTTGTATTAAGGTGAGCAGCGATGCATTCAGAAGTGTGTTTGTCTTCTCGGATGGATGCTGTTTATCTCATGGCAACAGAAGGGATTGTAATCGGGGCGTAGAACGAAGGGGGATTCTACCTGAGCTTGAGCCTCTCAGGGGAAACCCACAGACTAGTGTGTGTGTATGTGTGTGTGTGTGTGTGTGTGTGTGTGTGTGTGTGTGTGTGTGTGTATGTGTGTGTGTGTGTGTGCTTCCAGAACATTAACTCAAACTCAATGCACCTAACTAACACACACACACGCATGCGCACACACACACACACAAACACACACACAAACTCGGAGCAGGGGTCATGTTAAGCATTGTTGTGTGGGTGTGTGCTCCTGTGTCTGGTCTGGATTTGACTGTAAGCTGTGTCTGTCCACATCTAATGTTCTTAATCTCTGATTTATATTGAGTTTTGAGCATATACCACACATGCATTTCACCTGTGTTTTACATCTCCAGCCAAAAGACCTTAAGGGGTAGTGTGGAAAGGAAACTGGTATTCTTTGTGAGGACACTCATTGACATAGTGCATTCCCTAGCCCCTTACCCTAACCCTAACCATCAAACATACATTCATAACCCCAACCCCACACTAACCCTAACATAAACCTAGTTCATACATGAACCTTAAAACCTAGTCTAATCCACAAAACAAGCCTTTAAAGAAGTGAGGACCAGACCAAATATCCTCACACCGATGGTTAAAAGTGTAAATTGGCCCACAGAAAGACCTGTACAAGTACACCAACACACACACACACACACACACACACACACACACACACACACACACACACACACACACACAATTCACTTCCCTCTCTCTCCATCCATCTGTGTTTTTGTCTTCCTGGTTTCATACTTTCATCCCTCAGAGGACGAAGGTCTGTTTGAAGTTGGCGTCTGGCCCAGAAGCGGTGGGCACACCTGGAGGCCAAATTGGTGGTGTTGTCCGCTAACACACACACACACACACACACACACACACACACACACACACACACACACACACACACACACACACACACACACACACACACATCCATCCTCACATCAAAGCATCATGACTACAGGGCTCGGAAACACTAAATACCGTTTACCTTCAACCCTACTGACTGATCGGCTTCCTCTGCACTCACACACTCACTTACACACACACACACACACACACACACACACACACACACACACACACACACACACACACACACACACACACACACACACACACACACACACACGCTCACACACACACACACACACACACACGCTCACACACACACACACACACACAGTCACAGTCAACATGTAGAAAGTAAAATCAAAACTTGATGACTAAATGTTTTTTAGGCGAATGCTGCCCTCCTTCCAGATATGACAACAAGTCGCGAATTGTGTTTGTGGCATGTGTGTGTGTGTGTGTGTGTGTGTGTGTGTGTGTGTGTGTGTGTGTGTGCGCGCGTGTGTGTGTGTGTGTGTGTGTGTGTGTGTGTGTGTGTGTGTGTGCGTGCGTGTGTGTGTGTGTGTTTGTTTACACTTGTCCGTGTGTCTGACACCTTCAACATATTGACAGCAGGGTGTCCAGTGTCTGAAGTCATTGTGTAGAGTTAGTGTACGGCTATACCATGACTCCCCTAACAGAGCTCAGCTTACCTGTAATCACATCTGTGTGTAAGTCTCCAGTTTGCAAAAAAACTAATGGCGAAACACATAGACAAAATACAATGCATCACACTATATTTTTATTTTAACCTTTATTTATACAGGTAAATCCCATTGAGACCGGAGACTCTTTTCCAAGGGAGACCTGTTCCCATTCCCACGTTACCATTCACACACACATTCATACACCGATAGCAGGCTAACTATCGGGAGCAATTTAGGGTTCAGTGTATAAATAAAATACATTTTATATGGGGGGTGGGCTAGTGGTGTAGTGGTTAGGGCGCCCCCCAATAGAGGCTCAGTCCTCTTCAGAGCAGACCACGGGTTAAAATCCGGCCCGTGGTCGTCCTCTGCATGTCATTCCCTTCTCTGCCCCATTCCATCTCTGTCTCTCCCAATATGTTTAATAAAGTAAAACAAGTAAAAAAATAATAATCTTAAAATATATGTAATTCGTAATAGTGTTTTATTCAACGCAACATGTGACACAGTCTAAGTTTAGCTTTCACATGCGATGACCACATGTGTTGTTGTTGTTGTTGCTGCTGCACATTAACAATAGTTCGTCTGTATATACTCACTGTGTTTGTGTTTATGTCTGCTGTCACACACACACACACACACACACACACACACACACACACACACACACACACACACACACACACACACACACACACACACACACACACACACTGTAATCAAAGCTCCAATAACACTCCATCCTGCATCTACTGTGTCACTTCTCTTTTGTCCTGAAACGTGTCACCATGTCAGTTGACTACGGACCAGCTGAACTGAATCAAGGCCTTCACCTCGTATGCATATGTTAATACTGTACATGTGTGTATGCTAATCAATATTTTTTTTTTTAATTTTATTCACTTTTCTAATGTTTATTCATTGATGTATTTTAATCTTGATGTACTTTGAGTGGCCTGAATTGTGTCTGAATTGTGCTATATAAATAATTTGCCTTGCCTTGTTTTGTCTTGCAATAATGTGGTGTACATAAATACAGCTAGTGTGTGTGTGTGCTAAAAATGAAAAATGTTGAACTATTCCTTTAAATGCCAGATAAGCAGCATGATACATAAATATTTTAAAATAATAAGAATGCAGCTAATATTCAGGCTGAACGTGGTGAGAACGAACGGTTGATGTGACAGTAAACCATTAACATTACGTAGAGAATCTAGTGTCATAAGCCATTCAGCACTCGGCCATAAACTTGTAAAGGCTCTCATACGAGTTCACCACAACATCACAAGTTCAAATGTATCTCATGACCTCTGTTCTGTCACATGTCAACACTCAGTCTGCCTAGTATCATCCTTTTCTTCCTCATGCATGTAAACACACACACTGTCATATACTCTATGGTTTTGTTAAGAATCCACCAAACAGAAACTATAACATTGGTATGCAAATTTTTTTTTAAACAATATTTTATTTTTTTCGTTTTCTTACTTAAAAACATTGAGCATGTGTTGATCAAATAAACACACTATGGCTTTGTTTTCTTTTATTTTCCATAAAGCTGTATAGTTGTAACCTGTATTTAAAGGTGCTTAGAGCTGAGATTGACAGACGGACAGACGGACAGACAGACAGACAGACAGACAGACAGACAGACAGACAGACGGACAGAAAGTTAACAGAGCAATTCAGTTGATGAGTGAAGAAATGATGAGTTCACAGCCAGAGGACCTCCAAGATGGCCGCCAGAGGGAACGTTACATCACTTGAAAGAAAAGTGAAAAAAAAGCTAAAGTATTATTAGGGGGCCAAGCCCGAGAAGGGCTGGGACCGCGTTTTGCAGAGCAACGCGGTTCCCAAGCCCTGCGGGGCAGGGAACCCTATTGATCTTGCTGGGATTATTTGGTGTCGTCTAGAACTGGTGCTGCAGCCCAAACCGTAAAGGGTTGGGACATGCCACTTGCATGGCTTATCCAGGTCCATGCCTGGTACGCAGACACAAAAATTCAGACATGTCAGCCACTAGGTGGCGCTACAACAAAGGAAAAGGCGTTTTGGGCTATAACTTCCGCACCGAAAGTCCGACAGTCAAAAACTTTATATCCACAGATGCCCACAAGTCAGCTGCATCTTTTGAGATAGGCCACGCCCATTTGCGTATATATAAATTTTTCGCTACATCGCAAAAACTGTGTCAGTCACCAAAACATACTCCTCCTACAGTTTTCGCCCGATTTGGACGAAACCAAAAGCATTATGCTCTACCGACTCCCACGAGCAAAAGTTGGTCAAATAATTTTTCTACGACCATCGGAAGACCAAACGGTAGCGCTTTAAAGATTTGCGAAAATCCGTAAAAAAAAAAAAAAAGAGGGATTTTCTTGAAACTCAAGGGAGACTATCATGGGGCATACCTGAGTCTATAAAAAAAATATGGCCAAGAAATTCCTATGTATGCCGGACTTATTAAAAAAAATAGTTTTTCAATTTTTTTGCCTCTTTTCGCCATTTCCTAAGTCTTTCGGCGGGAAAATGGGAAAATTCAAAAAAGTGTCTTTACAATGGAGAGGTTCACAATTTCATTTTGCTCATAACTCCCCAACCAAACATCGCACATTGAAAAATTTAACATCCACTTGTTCGTTACATTGAGCTGCATCTTTCTATCAAACACAGTTTTGCGAATGTCATCCAATAGGGGGCACCAAAACCACAAAAAGCAAAGAAAACGCGTTTGGGCCTATAACTCCCACACCAAACATCGCACATTCAAAAACTTTACATCCCCGGATTCCGTGAAGCGAGGGGCCGGCGCCGCGGACGACGACGCCCGATCCCGCGTCGCGTGGGAGGCTTGGCCCCCGTTCACAACTGCTTGCAGTTCTAGTTTTACATTTTGTTTTGTGTCTTTGAAGTGAGTCACATGTTGAATTCCCAACAGTGTCATGAGACCAATCGCTCTGACCCCTTTACACGGGATGTTTGTGTCTGTCAGGTGTTTTCTCCCACACACACACACACACACATGCACGCGCACACAGACACAGACACACACAGACAAACACGCACACACACACACGCACACACATGCACGCGCACACAGACAAACACGCACACACACAGACAAACACACACACACACACACACACACACACACACACACAGACACAGAGACACGCACACGCACGCACACGGACAGAAACACAGACACACACAGACACGCAAACGCACGCACACAGACAGAAACACAGACACACACACACACACACACACACACACACACACACAGGCACAGAGACACACACACACACACACACACACACACACACACACACACACACACACACACACACACACAGAGACACAGAGACACGCACACGCACGCACACACACATGCACGCGCACACACAGGCACTCAGACACACACACATAGACATGCAAACCTACATCCACACACACACACACACACACACACACACACACAGACACACGTGCAAACTCGGAGCAGACAGCGTTCAAGGAAATGGTTGACTGACTGCTTTTTATTTTGTAAACATGTTGTCGTTTCGACCGACCAATCAGAGTGAAGCTCTATCACACACAGACACCCAGGGCAGGTTGTTGCGTGCCGTCACACACTTACACACACACACACACACACACAGACACACACACACACACACACACAGACACACACACACACACACACACACACACACACACACACACACACACACACACACACACACAGACAAAAGGCATCAAAACACACAGCGCTGACCCAGATATAAATGTTTTTCAAGACAATTCAACAATCTAACCATTTAGTTAGTCACCGGTCGTTCCCAGAAATGAGACCCATTCACAAAGAGATGAAAGACAAGACCCTGGGGACACACAGCACACATCTGCTTTAACTGTGCAGACAACAGACAAACTACTGGGTACAGGGATCCTACGCTGTCATGCATTTTAAACACACTTTACAGATTGACCTCACGTGACTTTCTACAGCTGCATTTTAAACATTTGATTCACATTACTTAAATATTCTAATCAATTCAACTTTTTCGAATTAACAACTAAATGCTCATTTTAGTGGCAGGTTGAGAGTGACAGGTAGAAGCACATCTTAAAAATAGTTAAAGTGTAACTGCACCCTTTTACTTGTTTTTTTAGATAGAAGCTGAATTAAATCACTATGTTGTTAAGGAACACATATATGCTGGTGTTAACATTGAAAAAAATTGCAATATGTTAAATATCGGCAATTTAAGAAATGTTTTGTATTGTAAATCATTTTAGAACTTTACTAAGATTTGAAAAAAACTTTTTTCCATCGGGTTCGAAAAATG
>NC_137217.1:28810925-28815925 GCF_949987685.1 Ammodytes marinus
TAATTTTTTTTTTAATTATCCTCCTGAGCGGAAAATTACAAATATTAATACTTTCTTGATTATGTCATATTACACATTGCCCCTTTAAAAACTTCATGTAATAAATAATGTAATTTAATATGTATATGTAAATATATGAGATAAAAAATTGTCCAAAAAGTAGATGTAGTCAAATACATTTTAACATTTTATTGGGCAATACTAACTTATGTTGCTGCTGCTATAACTCAACATTTCAATTAAGTAATTTCAATTTAATTATGAAATTATATTATATTGAAAGATAACAGCCGTATCAATCAAAAAAGCTAAACTTGTGTAAATGGTTACAAATATTAATAATAATTGAAACATTTTACCGATTAATAACAACTCTTTCTTTAATTCCTAAAAAAGTGAATAAATAATAATAATCTGCTGCCTTTTGTAAAACTCATGGTGGCCTGTTGTAGACAGTTATATAACCGTACAGTCTAGGCAGCCCATCCACGCCCAGGTGTGTCTGAAAACAACTTGTTTGTAACGTTTAGAGGCATCTGCAATCTGGGTTAACCGCTGCATGGGTTTAAGATCTGTAATATATCAGTCATAACTCCGCCATTGAGCCATACACAGGCCATTCGTGACTCACAGACACACACATACATGGCACACACATTCACGCATACACACACACGCACGCATACACATACATGGCAAACACATTAACGCATGCATACACACACTCATACACAATAACACACACAATAACACACACACACACACACACACACACACACACACACACACACACACACACACACACACACACACACACACACACACACACACACACACACACACACACAGTGTACGTTACCTAACCTCACCTGTAAGTATATTTATTTTTGACTGTCCATTATTCTGGAATGACTCAGTTCTTAGCCAATCTGAGTTGAATCCATCTAATCTCCCCTCTCTGGTCTCCCTTTCTCCACACCCCGTGACACACACACACACACACACACACACATGGCACACACACACACACACACACACACACACACACCGTGACACCCACCACCACATTCACCTCGCCCTGCACCCACCACATACACACACACCCAAAGCCTTGGCCCACCGCACCACTGCCAACACAGCCACAGGCATGCTAACTTAAGCTACGCTAAGACAACAATAGCTTTGAGGGATTAGCATGTGATGAAACTGTGGTTTGGCAGAGTTATTAGGGTATTTTTCTAATGCATTTACACTCCCCTTTCTTTTCAGATCCACGGTGGATTACCTCTGAATGGTTTAAACTTGCTGACTCGAGTGCGGACGGACAAACACCGAAAGCAACACCAGGAATTATTAGATAACTTGTTTTTTTGTTGTTGTTGTTGTCGCTACATTGTTAGCAGTGGCGAGATTGCTGTTTAAATGTCCGGTGAGCTGTTTCCTAAACAAAAACGTACTTAAAGACACGATCACGAATAGAAACTGATTCATGTGTGTGTGTGTGTTTGTTCTTAGGAGGACCAGTTTAAGTTTTGGAATGACAAAAAATGTTGTGTGTGAGGGTTAAGACTTGGTTGTATAATAGTTTTAAGGTTCAGACCTACAACTGTAGTAGCACAAATGTGTTTTTCTGTGTCTGTGTGTATGTGTGTGTGTGTGTGTGTGTGTGTGTGTGTGTGTGTGTGTGTGTGTGTGTGTGTGTGTGTGTGTGTGTGTGTGTGTGTTTGTGTCTGTGTATGTATGTGTGTGTGTGGTAGGATGTCTCAATATTCCTTTCTACTTTTCGCTTTGAAGTTTTAGCAAAATCATCCCACTTCTCTGCTGCATCAACACACACACACAAACACACACACACACACACACACACACACACACACACACACACACACACACACACACACACACACACACACACGCAGATGTCGCGAACATACATACGGTCATCAGGCCGATCAAAAGATGTTTGCACACACATCCACACACACACACACACACAAACACACGCATGCACACACTCACAAAGACACACGTTACTCATCCATCATGCGGACAGTGAAACACACAGAAAAACAAATAGTCATTCTGTGTGTGTGTGTGTGTGTGTGTGTGTGTGTGTGTGTGTGTTAGAGGGTCCTTATGTGAGGGTCCATGTGTGTGTGTGTGTGTGTGTGTGTGTCTAATACACAGGCCTATAAATAACATGAGAGGAGGGACATAGCGTTTCTGTTGTGGTTTTGATGTTTTGTCGCTGGAAGATCCTGCAGACACACAAACATCCCCAACAGTAATTACCGTCTCCACAGACAATGATGACGGACGGAACCCCTCTCGACGAATCAGAGGCCTCGGAAGGGATAGAGACATTCTAACCCCGCCCCCTAGAATGTAGATGTTCATCACGCCATCCTGAACTATCTGTGTGTGTGTGTGTGTGTGTGTGTGTGTGTGTGTGTGTGTGTGTGTGTGTGTGTGTGTGTGTGTGTGTGTGTGTGTGTGTGTGTGTGTGTGTGTGTGTGTGTGTGTGTGTGTGTGTGTGTGTGTGTGTGTGTGTGTGTGGAAACAGACAACAGCAAAAACAGGTTTAGGGAAAGTCTAGTTAAAACACCGCTGTATAAAAAAAGAAAAATCTACCAAGATAATTTTTGATATCATATTGAGAAATGCTGAACGGCCAAGTGTGCATGTCCGTGCCACATTATGTAGATTATCCTAAAATTACTTCTGTAGTTCTAGTTGTCATGTTGAACAAAATGCTTCATAAATGAGGCAATCAACAACATATGAACAAATCCTTCTGTCATAACCTTCAGAATAGTGCTAGGGATGATTGTGGAAAGTTTAGTTGATGTAAGTGCTTTGGAAGTTGAGATTTTTTATTTCAGAGTATTGAAAAAAAAAAAACATATGTTGAGATAATGGCCGTTAAAGATGGTCGTATAGGAGAAATAAACAGACGCAAACAGACAGGGTTTAGTCAAATAAACACCTACATTTACATTTTGGACCTTTGAATAATACTAGTATGAAAGAAGACATGTTATGGTAGCAAAATAGACAAAAAATCGCAAAATTGACCAGTGCTTGCAAAATAATTTTTTAGTATGTCGGCCTGAATGAGGTTAGGAGAGAGTGATCGTGGGATATTATGACCTGAGGGAGCTGGAGTGCTTTGTTTATGAAGGTAAACAGGAAACACACACACACACACACACACACACACACACACACACACACACACACACACACACACACACACACACACACACACACACACACAAACAATGGAAAGGATCCATCCCTTTGATTGTCAAGGCTGTGAGAAAATCTGGTCTTCAAGCTGCAGTGTGTGTGTGTGTGTGTTTGTGTGATGGTATTGTTGCCACCTGTTGCCATTCACAATTCTTGACACAAACACAAACTGTGGATGTGCACACACACACATTTTCAAATTTGTTCCAGCAGTACAAACCAACACGCATTCATATGAAAAAGTTACACACCATAGCTTTAAAATAAGTAACAATATATATTGGGGAAATGTGGTTGATAACATGTGACGGTTACATCACACTCATAATATACATATCAGTTGTATCTCTGTGTCCTGTGCATATAGACTGACAATCTTATAAAAAAGAATGTATGAACACAAACATATGAATGTGTGTGTGTGTGTGTGTGTGTGTGTGTGTGTGTGTGTGTGTGTGTGTGTGTGTGTGTGTGTGTGTGTGTGTGTGTGTGTGTGTGTGTGTGTGCGCGCTCTGAGAATAGCCCCCAACAGGAAATCTAAATGTAGCCGGGACCAGGAAGAAAAGTGTGTTAGAGGAACAAACAAATCAGGAAATCCTACTGCCCCTCAAAACCCCCTCCAACCCCATTTCCACATCACACGCACACACACACACACACACACACACACACACACACACACACACACTCACACACACACACACACACACACACACACACACACACACACACACACACACACACACACACAAACACATGTTTTGTCTCACGGATGAAGCCGAGGGTAAATGCATATATCCACTCACTTTTATCATCTCTTTATTTGAAAACTGGACACCTGCTTACAACTTAATCTGTTCAACATTTAACAGTGGAGTCAGTGATTCTGGAGAACGCTTGTTGTCAAAATCACTTTATGTCAAAATCAGTGAATATCCCCTGGCGATCTGCTACCTGTCTGTACTCTGTTAAAGGGCATTTTGCAGCTGTGTATTAACGTAATTCATTGTTCAGCTCACACACAGTACAGACAGGTAGCGGGATCGTGAGGAGACCTTCACTGATTTTGATATGAAATAAGTTCTCGTCAAGGGAGCTAATTGGTTGAATTCCTGTCCTTTGTTTTTCGGAAAAATATAGTAAAAAAATATATCAACATATACAACGCAAAATATGTAAAATAAAGAAAGAGACTTCTAAAGAGAGAGAGAGCAGAAGCGTTTGTTCAATTCTTTATTGTATAATATTTGACAGCTTATATTTACATTTTATATTTTGTATGGAATCTTTATGACTTCACTACACGTCACACTATTTGCTCACACACCTGCAAAGACACCCACACACAGAGGAGGAAGTACGATTCGTTTTTTCCCTGAGGAAGTCGGTGTGTGTGTGTTTTGTGTGTGTGTGTGTGTGTGTGTGTGTGTGACGGTTCTCAGGCCGGCCGGCACTTCCTCCTCCTCCTCCTCCTCTTCTTCTCCTTCTTCTTTTGTCGTTTGTTCCTCCTCCAGCTGGACTCCAGACAGGAAACAGATGCTCTCTCTCTCTCTCCTTCTCCCTCTCTCTCTCTGTCTCTCTCTCTCTCTCTCTCCCTCCCTGCTTCTCCCTCTCTCTCTCTCTCTCTCTCTCCCTCTCTCTCCCTCTCTCTCTCTCCTTCTCCTTCTCTATCTGTCTCTCTCTCTCTCTCCCTCTCTCTCTCCCTCTGCCTCTCCCTCACCCTTGCTCTCACTCTCTTATTCCCTCTCATT
>NC_137217.1:28825925-28933425 GCF_949987685.1 Ammodytes marinus
CTTTGCCTGCAGACTCTCTGTCTACTGCAGGGACGGCATGCCTCTGTCCTGAGTGTGTGTGTGTGTGTGTTTGTGCAGGCGGCACACACACACACACACACACACACACACACACACACACACACACACACACACACACACACACACACACACACACACACACACACACAACATGTGTAAACACAGTCATACTATTCTGACGTACAAAAGACAATTATACAGTGTTTAGTAAGAATGACATGGCATAGTGTTACAAAGTACTACAAGTTCAAGGTTTATGTAAGGGTCAATACAACTATATTTCAGACATTTCTACAGGTGAAATACATGCATTTCTTAGGTAGAAAATTGTGTATTTGATTTTTTGGTGTTTGCTTTTTAACTGGGTGTGTTAGTGTTGTGCTGTTGTGTCTGATACAAGTTTACATATCACCACTGAAAAGAACAGATACAACGTAATTAACACTGTGACAAAATATAAATTTAAACTTGAATAAGTTCTCTCACACAATATGTTTTCTCTACAGGCATTTTGGATCGAAGCAGTAAAAGACGGATGTTACAGAAAAGTAAAATGTGTTGATGGACAGAATATGGCCGTGTGTGTGTGTGTGTGTGTGTGTGTGTGTGTGTGTGTGTGTGTGTGTGTGTGTGTTGGGGGTGAACTGATAGTGACCGGTGACCTCTGACCAATAGGAGGGTATCAGGCAGCGGTCATGGTAACGACCGATTTCTCACAAAGCGTATTCTCTCAGACACTGGTAGCTTTCTGGAAACATTGTCACGTTGTTTAAGTCCATTTAAATCGAGCCCTGGTGCTTTTGTGTTGGTCAGTTGTAAATGCAGCAATCCAGAGCGCTTGCAGAGGTGGTCTGTGTGTGTGTGTGTGTGTGTGTGTGTGAGTACTTTCGTCAACCACAGGTGGAATATGAATGGGAGAGGACTGACTTGGCCTTCAACAGCAAAAAAAAATAAAAAAAAATAAATTGCAAATCTACAATACAAAGTCTTAACAATGTGATGCATGATTTTGAGGTTTCCACTCTAATAGCTTTTTCACTCCAGGTTACAGTAAGAATAACATTTATATTGTTACTAATATTGTGATTTCCAGGCCTTGCTCGAACAAGAGGTAATTTGATCTCAAGCAATACTTGCCTGGTAAATAAAGGTTAAAAAAAAAAAAAAAAAATCCACTTATTACAGCTACTTATTATTCAATATTTCAAAATAAAATGTCAAAACAAAAATTAAAAAGGTCTGTGTTGTTTAGCAGACTATTGCTCAACAGGCTAAAGTCACGAGGCTTCGTTACACAGAGAATGGAGTGAACCAGTGATGGGATAGTCCCGGGTCTTTCTGTCTGGGCGGGACCTCTAAACCCTAAACGCCCGGCCCGATAAGAGAGGTGAGAGGTAAACATTGACCTCAGTGCTATCGCTGGCCTGTCCCGCTCCATTTTTCACTGGAGAAACTATGCAAACAGCTCCGGCACATTGATAACTCTCTTTCAGTCTGAGCAGTAAAACTTTAAGTATCGTCTGATAAGCAGGAACAGATTCCTGGCGTCACTGCTTCTACCACAGGTTTGAAGACGTTGGACTTAAAATGATGCATCGGGATATAGCATTCTACTTCACAATAGCCTGTGTGAAAAGGGCTCTGAGTAGTTGGCCTTTTGTTAGCAAATATTTTGGAAATTATTTTTAGCTTTTACTAATGTTTTGAGGATAATTGTGTAGCCTATATAACCCTATATTACATTATATACCCTATATTCTATCACATTTGCGACTTGAGTTTCTGAGACCTCGCCATCCCCTACAAGTTGCTCATTTTGTAAAGATTACAGTAAGAATAACATATATATATTGTTACCAATATATCGATACCAGAATCTACTTTTTGCAGAGACTTGTTATTCAATATTTTTACTTTATTTTGACCATGTTGAGAATGTGCGTATCAATATGATGCAGCGGTTGTATCAAAGTAAAGTACCTGAATATCTCCATCGTGTTGCATTTTAGGTCAAACATCTGAATTATGACTGACACAATGCCAAAGTCACTGTTTTGTTTATTGAATTAAACACATTTATGAATGAGATTTAGAGGGGAAAGTTAGATGTGTTTTTCTTTTTTTTACGCAAGCAAGGACAGAAGCGATTTTTAACCAGGCACAAGGCGAAATACAAGCTTGCAAAGATCTTCCTGTTTTGAAAGAAATTACCTAAACAATTTTCAAAATGTATCAGCGTCCAAAGGGGTTCTCAAATGCATATTTCTAATGCTGAATTTCAAAGTTATCAACATCTATTGTGGCTGCGTGAATAATAATAATAATGACTGTTCTGTAACTGTAGACGTAGTGTGACATTATTAAAGTGCTACAAAAAAACTTCTGGTTCCTCAAAAAGCACATAACTTTCACGTTTGGTCAAACAAAGAGAAGCAGCTTTCACTTTTTATGCTCCACATATCTGGAACAAACTCCCAGAAAACTTGAGGTCTGCTGCAACTCTCAGCTTTTTAAAATCAAATCTGAAGACTTTTCTTCCCTCTTAACCTGTACTTTTTATGTCATATAAAAGTTTTATTTCTAATCATATTTTTAATTCGCTTTTCTAATGTCTATTCTATACTTTATGTATTTTAATCTTGATGTATTTCATGCCCTCTGTAGAGAGCCTTGTGTCTGATTTGTGCTATAGAAATAAACGTGCCTTGCCTTGCCTTGAATGCTTTGATTTTGATGACAGTTCAATCTTCCAGGCAGCTTCAGGCCTGGTATGTATGATTTTATCCCCAGTAAACAGTGTCTCCAGTGGGCAGACATTGCTGACGGAGCCAGGGAACTGAAGCAGTAAAAATGCAGAAGAAGGTTTTTACTTCAGAACAAACAAAAGAAGAAAGGTAATACAAGATGACTCGTCTGTTAATGGCTAACTGGACCAGCACACATGGAGACACACAGGCTACACACAGACACACACAGACACACACACACACACACACACACACACACACACACACACACACCCACACACACCCACACACACACACACACACACACACACACACACACACACACACACACACACACACACACACACACACACACACACACACACACACACACACACACACACACACACACACACACACACACACAAGCTTCAGGCAAACCTGTAAACAAACATATGGATGTACACATAAAAAAGCATTTGTACACAAATACATCACCAGAAGTATGAAACAGTAACTCCACAATGTCATTTTGCGGTAGCTTGTGAGGAGATATTCATTGATTTTGATCAAAAAAGTGATTTTGAAAACAAGCAATCTCCAGAATCACTGACTCCATCTGTAAGTATTTGTTTAGGTAATGTTTACAATTTGTGTACAGCCCCACGGTTGGTTTCACATACATGGCTCTTTAAATACAGTTTTATTACATCGTAATGTCGGAGGCTCACTCATGCATGTGCGTGTGTGTGTGTGTGTGTGTGTGTGTGTGTGTGTGTGTGTGTGTGTGTGTGTGTGTGTATGTGTGTGTATGTGTGTGTGTGTGTAAACACTTTGCAGCAGTCAGGAGGATATTGAATCTCTCTCTGACTCTCACTGTTGATAAGATCCATACAGACCATTTCCTGCCCATATGAGTGGTGAACATAAGGCACCGCCATGTTTGAATAAGACTGTCACATATGTCCATTTCCAAACACACACACACACACACACACACACACACACACACACACACACACACACACACACACACACACACACACACACACACACACACACACACACACACATACACACTTTGTCCAATTCAAATTTAATGACAGGTCCAACACAGGGAGGGGAAGAGCATATATAATTGTAAATATAGCTTGGAAAGAGATAAGGACAGACAGAGACTGCAGAGTGCTTAGAGCCTCAAAAGGGAGAGTTGCATATTAAATCAAAGGGTGAAAAAAATAATGGCCAAAAGAAATTAAGGGAAAATAAAATCCAATTAGATTAAATGTCTATGCTGAAATAAAATAATCAGTTTGGTCTATGTGTTGTATGTGTTTCATTGAAGAATATTTACATATAAATGAAAGGTTTATTGCTAGCAAGAGTAGCCTGTAGAAATGATCACTGTTAGAGTTTGACCAATTTGATAGGTGGAAAGTTTAATATAAAATAATTTTAAACATATTAACTCAATATACGCCATGAAGCTATGGTATGAATAGGTAGCATGAATGAATAAAAGCTGTGTGTGTGTGTGTGTGTGTGTGTGTGTGTGTGTGTGTGTGTGTGTGTGCGTGTGTGTGTGTGTGTGTGCATCTCACCTGTTGTGTTATTGCCAAGGTATAAACTTGTAATTTTGTGTTGGATTTTATCAGAAAGATTTTATTTACTTCCATGAACTTTTTTTTGGAAAACAATTCACATGTATCCATGAAGAAGAAAACAACTAAATCAAAACAGGTGATCAGCTTCACTTTATGATCCAAACTCACTTCATTATAATGAAGTCTGTGTCTCCACCTGCTGGTGAGGGGCTGTACTACAGGCTGTGTGCATGAGCTGCACCTTCAATCATGTTTCAGCACATGAGCAACATTGCAAACAATATACATATGTCTTTGCAGGTGTTCTTTGAATTCATATTTATACTAAGTCTGCACATTGCCCTTATTGTATACTGTACATTAAACCCCCTGACACCACAAGCCTGTCTGTAATTATTAATATTGGTTATGGCTGGCAGGCGTCCCTTACAGATCCTTAAGCACAGGGAGAACAGACATAATTTTCAAGTATAGGAAAGTTCAGTATCCAGGTAAACAGAGCCGCCAAGAGCTACTATATATCTACCACTGAGTTTATACAACGATCTGGTAAAGAATAGAAGACCAGGGTAGATGTGCAGGTGGCTGATGAATGAATGGATAACAGCTGGACAGGTAAGACAGGCCAGGTGACTGAGGAAGCCGGGAGATTCTTCTGCTGAAGCCACACCTAAGCCACACAGACAGACAGACAGACAGGGGAAACCTGGACACACTGGGGAAAATGTCAAGTAAACACTAGGAGCTTGAGGCACGAGCAATGACAAAAAATACTTACGATGACGCAGATATTTGAATTCAAAATCAGGTTTATTTTCAAGAAGGAGTTTTTCTTTGGTTTGTTGTTGCATACAATAAACACAGAGAAAAAAAGTAAACACAAGTCAAATGGAAAATTTACAATACAAAAATTGATACAAGTTGGCTAGTAATCTGCATTTCAGCGTCACATTCAACCGAAATATGTGAGCATATCTATTTCCATTATATTCTATGTTGCCACAATGGTTCATTAGAACTTTTTATTGATGCCAGTCGGGGACTGAATTGCTTCACTGTGTGTATTATCTAATCATGGAAGCCTGTAAGTGTGCCGTATGCTGCTGGTGCCATAAAGCAGGTTTTTGAAAGGAAAAAAAAATAGAAAAAAAAAACATGAATATCTTCACACAAAACAGAATGAAGTTCAACCCAGCAGTTCACAAATTAAAACTCCATAATAAAGTTTAAAGGTACACCATGCAACATGTTAATGAAAAAATTGTCCCACAAAAATAATCTGTCTCAATGATCATTTGACCCAATAAGCAGTGGTGTGTTTATCTGCACAGTCCTCCTCTCTATGGCTGTAGTTCACATAGTAAAACCCCACCAAGCAACTTTCTGTGGAAGGGGGTTGAAAAGATCAACTTTATATTAACTTTTGTAGATACATGGATTCACTTTTAAAGTTTGCAGCTTAATCTCAAGTGAGCCTGATTCCGAAATGTGGTCTGTCAAGGACCAACTGCCTGGGCCTGCCACTGCCTACAGAGGACACAGGTACATTGAGTTATCAGGTGTCAGCTGCCCAAACCCAAACCCGGGATAAAGCGGTTCGGTGAATGTGGTGTTTATGGTGTAGATGTGGATCAGTGAGTCAGAGGAGACACTGTAGAAGGACAGAGTGCCAGCAGGGAAGTCCACATACACTGCTACTCTGTCAGAGACTGAGGGGGAGATGGATATTCTTTTATTATCCAGATAGATGGAGTAACCATCTTGAGAGCAGGTCAGACGGATGGACTGATCATTAAATCCAAACAAAATGTCGTCACTGTCTCCTGCCCTTCTAATTCCTCTGTAACTCACTGATATGAAAACTCTCCCTCTCCTGTCGACCTCCCAGTAAGAGCGACCGGTCAGATTGTTAGTACACAGCAGCTGACGCCAATGGTCAAATCTCTCTGGATGGTCAGGATATGGCAGATCCTCTTCCACATGTTGCATCTTCCTGTTGTTGTCAGACAGTTTGATATTCCTGTTTACTGTGTTTGTGTCGATTTTGAGTTCACAGAAATCTGATTGAGAGGGAAATATAGAACATGGCAGCAGTTATTGATCAATTATCTCTTCTTTGATGGACAGTTGCATGACTCATTAAAAAAAATAAAAATACACTTACACTTCCTCAGACCTGGTCTCAACCATTGGACTCCCCTAGGCTCCACCCTAAAAAGAGACCAACACATCCTCTTTCAGCATGCACACATGTACACTAAATTAGCTTAGTGTGTCGGGGTCATATGAGCCAGAGAAAATGTCTCCAGCTCTTTCTCCTCTATCAGACTGTCAACAGCCTGTTCATACCTGAGGCAGCCCAGCTTCCTGAGTGGATTGTTCCATGCTGCAGATAGAAGATTCACTCCTGAGTCTCCTGGGTGGTTGTAGCTCAGGTCCAGCTCTCTCAGATGGATGGGGTTGGAGCTCAGAGCTGAGGCCAGAGAAGCAAAGCCTTTCTCTGTGATCAGACAACCTGACAAACTAAACACAAACAAACACAAACCTTCTGTGAACATGTTTGGGTGGACTCTGGACAGACCTGGTAAACTCAGATTTGAAGAATGGATGAGGGGTTGACGTCCTCCCCCCCATTGTTGACAATCATGTTAATGATTTTCATGGACAGGACAAGACGGTTTAGTCGTGGGGGTCTCGTTGTTGATTTCAGCAAATTATATGGTGACATCATTGGGCTATGACTTCAGCACTAACTGGATCGGTTCACAGCTGTATGTGAAGCGTTACCAGCTACCAGCTGAGGTTGAAGGCAAAACTTTGGATTTACCTATCAATCTGTGTTTCTACTCTCACCCATAATCATGAAGGCTTGGTCATGATCCAAATAACTAGATCACCGGGACAAGTGCTGGAAACTGTTTTCTAAGGACAGTGGCTGGCATTTCTCTTACAGATAGTGTGAGGTACTAGGTCATCCTGAGAGAATCTGAGTAGGATAGCTGCTCCTTTGTGTTGAAAGGAGCCAGCTAGGGGTGGTTGGGGCATCTGGTAAGAATTCCCCCTGGGAGCCTACCTAGGGAGGCGATTAGCGCAAGACAATCTTGGCGGGGGAAGACCGTGGACTCGTTGGAGAAATTATATCTCCACACTGGCCTGTGTACACCCATGGATCCCCCTGTCAGTACTGGTTAATGTGGTTAATCAAAGTGAAGTTTGGGGTGTCCTGCTGCTGGCTTATCATTCTTAATCCTAAAATCACTGAGTCAGAGTCCTTGCATGATAGGGGTGTGTTAACTAAAGACTATAGTTTATTTAGAATCTCAATAGTACATGTATCTAACCTTAACTTTTCCAGTTTACAGTGCCAACTCTGCAGTCCACAAGACAGATGCTTCACTCCTGTGTCCTGCAGGTCATTGTTACTCAGGTCCAGCTCTCTCAGACTAGAGGACTGGGAGCTGAGAACTGAGGACAGAGCTTCACAGCTTCTCTCTGAGAGGTTACAGCAACTCAACCTGTAGACACAACAGAAATAAAAACCAATAAGACATTTTCAATATTTTCCTCTTTCCGTTGAAAGAGTGTTTGCAGATCAACAATTATTACTTACAGAGCTTTTCTTGAGGCTTTGATGACTGGTAGCAGCCTGAGAAGAGCCTCCTCTGAAGCAGAGTATTTCTTGAAGTCAAACACGTCCAGATCTGTTTCTGATGACAGCAAGATGAAGACCAGAGCTGACCACTGAGCAGGAGACAGTTCATCTGTGGAGAGGCACCCTGATCTCAGGGACTTTTGGATCTCCTCCACTAGATAACAATCATTCAGCTCATTCAGACAGTGGAACAGGTTGAGGCTTCTCTCTCCAGAGTAAGTCTCTTCGATCTTTTTCTTGATGAACTCGATTGCTGCCGAATTGGTCTGTGTGCTTCTTTCTGTCTGTGTCAGCAGACCTTTAAGGAGAACCTGATTGGTCTCCAGTGAAAGACCCAGTAGGAAGCGTAGGAACAAGTCCAGATGTCCATTGGGACTCTGTACGGCCTTGTCCACAGCACTTTGGTAGAAGTGTGTTGCTGCAGATTCATTTGAGGTTGGTTGTTCTTCTGACAGGAGATTGACTCCAGTGTTGATGAATGTCAGATGGACATGAAGAGCAGCCAGAAATTCCTGGATGCTCAGATGGATGAAGCAAAACACCTTGTCCTGGTACAGTCCTCTCTCCTCTTTAAAGATCTGTGTGAACACTCCAGAGCACACTGAAGCTGCTTTGATATCGATGCCACACTCTGTCAGGTCTGATTCATAGAATATCAGGTTTCCTTTCTGCAGCTGCTCAAAAGCCAGTTTTCCCAGAGACTCAATCATCTTCCTGGTCTCTGGACTCCAATGTGAATCCAACTCAACTCCTCCATCATACTTAAAGTTCTTCAGCTTGGACTGAACCACCAGGAAGAGGATGTATAGCTCAGTCAGGGTTTTGGGCAGCTCTCCTTCCTTTCCAGTCTTGAAAAAATCCTTCAGAACTGTAGCAGTGATCCAGCAGAAGACTGGGATGTGGCACATGATGTGGAGGCTTCGTGATGTCTTGATGTGGGAGATGGTTCTACTGGCCTGCACCTCATCAATGAATCTCTTCCTGAAGTACTTCTCCTTCTGTGGGTCAGTGAACCCTCTGACCTCTGTCACCATGCCAACACAGTCACGAGGGATCTGATTGGCTGCTGCAGGTCGTGTGGTTATCCAGAGGCGGGCAGAAGGAAGCAGGTTCCCCATGATGAGGTTTGTCAGCAGCACATCCACTGAGGTGAACTCTGTAATATCAGTAATTATCCTATTGTTGTGGAAGTCCAGAGGAAGTCGACACTCATCTAGACCGTCTAAGATGAATACAACTTTAAACTCTTTAAAGCTGCAGATTCCTGCTGCTTTGGTTTCAGGAAAGAAGTGATGAACAAGTTCAACCAAACTAAACTTATTTTCTTTCAGCACATTCAGCTTTCTGAAAGTGAATGGAAATGTGAACTGTATGTCCTGGTTGGTTTTGTCTTCAGCCCAGTCCAGTGTGAACTTCTGTGTTAAGAATGTTTTACCAATGCCCGCTACTCCCTTTGTCATCACCGTTCTGATTGGTTCATCTTTTCCAGTTGAGGCGTTAAAGATGTCTTCACATTGGATTGTTGTTTCTGGTCTGTGTGGTTTCCTGGATGCTGTTTCAATCTGTCTGATCTCATGTTCATCATTGACCTCTCCAGTCCCTCCCTCAGTGATAAACAACTCTGTGTAGATCTGATTCAGAAGGGTTGGGTTTCCTTCTTTAGAAATCCCCTCAAACACAGACTGGCACTTCTTCTTCAGGTGTGACTTAAGTTC
The DNA here is from genome assembly GCF_949987685.1 of Ammodytes marinus. Lineage (NCBI taxonomy): Eukaryota > Metazoa > Chordata > Actinopteri > Uranoscopiformes > Ammodytidae > Ammodytes > Ammodytes marinus. The sequence continues at coordinate 28,835,644 of NC_137217.1, forward strand.
ACGTTGACAAGCTTCACCTGCATGAACTTACAAGAAAGGAGATGAAAAAGCACATCACAAAATCACAATTAAATTCCCTTAAAATGATACAAATAGAAACATATAAGTACATTCCCATTCCCCCAACATGTTAAACACTTAGTGAAATCCTCTTACAATTCTGCAAACGGTCAGCCAGCCCGTTCAGGTTCATTTCCTTCAGAAAGTGCAGTGTGATCTTCAGAAATGCCTCTTTGCTGCTCTTCCTCTGCTCTTCAACCTCAACATCCAACACCTCCTCATCCTCCCTCTGACTCTCTAAGGATTTTGGGTAATCGGGACTCAGAACCTTCTGGATCTTCTTAAGCTCATTCCTCTCAAACGTGAAAATGTTTTTCTCCACCAGCTGGAAAAGAGTATTATATGAACCATCAAACCCATCTCATGAACCAAACAGCAGAACCATGCTGGACTGACAATCCACTGGTTGAAAAAGGAGAACATGGAGGTTGTTATGAGCAGACCTGATGGATACTATTAGTTTAACATGTACAGACCATAAATGTGGAGTCCAGGTTGGATTCATGCAGCTGGGCAGACCGACCAGCGGGATCATCTGATATTTCCTGGTCGACTCTGTGGAAAAATTACAAGGAATTAGCTCACATTATGTCTGTTACTCTGAGACAAACACAAGGTAAAGGACATTTAAAGCTTGAACTGAAGTGTTCATTACAACATCGATTCCCATGACATTAAAGTGTTGTTCATACTGCTGATCTTGCTGCGAATCAACAGTCCAGTCTCAGTAAATGCTTCCTGTCCAGTGAGTCAAAATTAATTTGACGCAAGTAAAGTTTGGGGAACACCAGGAAAACCAACGAGAACACCTGAGAATACTCTATAACCAACCAATGTTCTTCCCCAAATAGTCTGCTTCACCGATAAGTAACATGTAAAACATAATGCTGCTGCTAGCTTTTAGTTTCTTAATGTTCAAACCAAAAAGAGTAGCAAAACAAAACTAATCTGATCAGTATACTTTCCCACCACTCGGTGGAGACATTTACCACAGAACTGGGGACAAAATACTCCCCGCCTGAAATCTTAAAGATGTCAAGACAAACTAATTGAAACGCCCCTAACAAAGAATATTAAGATGAAGAGTCTACAGTCTCTGAGGCATGGTCCTTACACACTGACTGGATGACCACATTTATAGGCCTCAGGTAAAGTATTTGCCCGCAATTTAGAACGACCTAGATCTTGACAGGTCCAACTGTCTGGCCAGTTAAACCTCTCACCAAGACCTTTCCCAACTTGAGCCTCTTCATCTTAATATCCTTTTCTAAGATGTGCTTCAATTAGCTACTCTAAATGTTACGGGATGTTAACTAAGTTGGCTGGTAGCAGCATGATTTGTTACATGCTCGCTGTCTAGGCTGTGCAGAGGGCAGAATGTTATGTTATGTTAATGGGAAGCCGTAACAAGAAATTGAACAGGTGTACCCAATAAAGTTGGCGGTAAGTGTAAATATATACATTATATAAATGAACATGAAAAATAAAATTCTCAGGATACGAAACAAGTTAAAACACAAATCTATTAATATTTTGTAACAGTTTACCTCTCTGCAGCAGACGGGTTTTGTCCTTTAAAACCTATGAAGAATTCTTTTGACTTGTCGCTCTTGAAGGACACACAGCTGGGTCCAGGTCCTGGGGAATCTGGTATCTGCTGGAACCTGATAGAACAATGAATATATTATGAACACAGCACTGCAAATCAACAGTCCAGTCTGTATATCAGCAGTAAATTATTACTTTTCAATATCGAATCCTTTCGGTGATTGTCAACTGTCAAAAAAGTGATCTCTTAAATTTTGTAAATATTGATGTGGGATCATCTGGTATTAACCAAACATGTATGTTTCTTCTGTCTTGAGCTATTGGCCTTTACAAAGCCTGCACAGCGAGCTAAACATCGGCTCCAGTAATTGTTGAGGAAACATCGATGGATTATTCAGAAATCATTTTGAAAAATTGTAACAGAGAAAAATAAAGACATTTTAACAGAACTACATATATTATCACACTTCTATCTTTAACTGAGTAGCTTTCAGATGTGAGCATATGGATTTACATAAATAAATCCAAACAAGTTCAAACAGGAATCAGTCTATCATTTATATAAAATAATATTTTATTTTAGTAACAGTTTACCTCTCTGCAGCAGATGGAGTTTGTCCTTTAAAACCTAAGAAGAATTCTTTTGACTTATCGCTCTTGAAGGACACACAGCTGGGTCCAGGTCCTGGAGAGTCTGGTGTCTCATCGACACTAACAGAACAATATATGTAACATGAACACACAGACAACAACACACACAGGGCTTTAAGTGTGAAATATGATGGTGCAGTGATTTGAGTCATGGGAAGTTAAAGATCCTTAGGTCACCTCTGAGTTTTGGTCTGGTCGTCATGTTTTCCTTTAGAGGAAGGGGCGTCCTCCTCACGTTGGTCCATAACAGAGCCTTCACACCTTCACACAAACACAACAACATGTTCATTCATTAAAACAAGTTTAGGCCTTTATCACAGCTGTGCTCAAGCTCAAGCACTTTGCGACAAATTTATTTCTATAGCACATATAAAAACAACATCAGTTGACCAAAGTGCTGTACAAGATACAATACAAAACAACATATATACATAAAGAAAAAAGGGAGGAGTGTCAAAGTCTCAAGCAAAAAAAGTGGGTCTTCCGCAACGTTTTAAACTGGTCAACTTTGCAGGGATCCAGGTTCCATTCATTCACACACAGTCATACTGGTGGTAAAAAGTGCTATGTACAGTATGTAAGTCAAGTCCATTTACCATTTATCCCTCAGTGTTATTCCTGACCCTTCCACCAGAGTGCCCCAACCATTACAAAGTTATTCAAAGATGTCCACACAGAAAAGGAAATACTCACCAGGTGAATTTAGATCTTCATCCAGTCACATGGTGGTTATACCTTTACCTGTGGATACAACACAAAGAGAGAAACTGTTTACAGAGCCTAGGCTGTGTATTAACAAATTGCTGCAGATGGATGCCGCCACAATCTCATATCTACAAAGACAAAGTCTAGAAACATCAACAGAACTTTGAATCAGTGAAACATGAAACAGAAACCAGTGTTCTGCTCCAGCCAATTACACTAAGCCACATGAATGAGATTGCATTTAAGACAATGATTAACTGCACATGAAGATACTGATGCAATGATCAAGTTCAAACTACTTTATTTATTAATCATTAACTGAACGTATCTATCACTGGTGTGCGTGACGATACAACAGTCCTGTAATCAATCCAACCTTTGTTTAACAATCACAGGCTGCCAGCAAAAAAACAATGATCTTCAAAGCATTAAGAAATCTACTTATATTTTCAAGTGGTAAAACACTATTGAAAACACACTCATGACTATTATATTCTATTTCTACCAAGTCTATCCTAATAATGGCAATGCATTCTACACAATGTACAGTATCTTAAACTGTTCTAAACTGTTGCGCAGACACAAATGTCTGGGCCCCTGAAAAGGTCCAGCCAAGGGGCCCCAACCACTGATGCTTTGCTCAAACCAATGCCTGAGCATGCACTCAAGTCCGATACAATCCACACCTTTCTGGAAGCATGGGTTTAACCTTCCTCCTGTGTTAACTTCCTGCTACCATCCATGGTGTTAGCGGGTCGGTTTCGACCCGTGTCTGAAATCAGCTGTAAAAAACACTAAAAACAATTATCTATCATCCAGTTTGTTTCTTATCTCTTGGTTACCTTGTTAGGCTTCCGTATCCATGAAAATATTGTTTTTAATATTTTTGGTGGAGGAGGCTGGGCCTTTTTTTTGTCAGTATGCGCCTCAATTTCAGTTTAAAAAATGGTAAAATGAACCTTAAGAGAATCATATATATAAATATTTGGTTGTTGTGTTACCTGATTATTACTGAGGGGTATGAGAACACATTTCTTAACAAAATTTGTTTTATTTATTTTTTCATATTAATATTATTGACCTTTTTAACATCTATGGTGTTACCGGTCAATTACGACCCATACATATTTATTTCAGAAAAGAGCAAAACAACTTTTATTTCAGCATTATACAAACACACAATGAAAACCAGAACAAGTCACAACACAAAATATAGATTTGTAAGGTCAAATAAACAACAACCAATCAACTAATCAAACCAATCGAAACTAGCTATTTATTTATTACTAGCTCCAAAACTAGTAAAAAGAAACAAGTAAAAGTCTCTGTGTGCATGTGTATGTGTGTGTGTACAGATGTGTGACAAAAAGCAACACTTTTAGTGTTCTTTGCAGAGATATTTCTTGCAAGTAAAGCACAATCCGTTTATCTTTCTGTCCTTAGTGCTTCAGCAGACCTGACACCTCTTATTTTTAGAATCAGGTGGCCATTTTCACCAAAAACATGGTCCAGAACTTGGCTCACTGTATATCTCCTAATTTTTGAATACTGCAAATAGGAGATGTGCACTCTGCAAGTCACTAACTCTATACTGAATTGACCTCACATGTCTGGATATGCCCGTCTGTTTGTTTCGCTTTTATGCAGGTATAAGGGCAAAAAAAGTCAAAATGAGAACCCCCCCAGAGCTCACATGATTGGGAGAGGAGCTAACTGTCATTGTGTTGGCTGACAGTGCACTTAAGATTTCAGTTTTGGCTCTAGTTATTGTTTTTTACATCTTATTCTATAACCGGGTCGAAAACGACCCTAACACCACCAGTGTTATAATTTCCACCAGAGCATTTTATAATTAAGTGAAACATTTTTTATTTTTTTTATTTTGTTGAAATAGAGGTTCCTGACAAAGTCAAGAAATTTTGAAGCAATAAACAAAATGTAAGTGGTTCTTTTATGCATTTGAAAACCAAAACGGGTCGGTGGCGACCCTAACACGAGAGGAAGGTTAAGACACATTATGGCCCCAGACAGAGGTCAACAAAGGTAAAATGGTAAATGGACTCCACTCCATATAGCTGCTTTTCCCTGGTTTTTCACATACCTAAAGCACTTTACATTGCTTTGTACACATTCACCCAATCACACACACATTCATACAACAATAGCTACTACGCAGGGTGCAACTAACTATCAGGAGCAATTTAGGGTTCAGTGACTGGCCCAGGGACACTTCAACATGTGGCGGGGAGACGGGGGATCGAACTACCGACCCTGCAATTCAGTGGACGACCGCCCTTCCCACTTCGCCAACGGTCTGTTACACTTAGAGATACTAACTCAGTGACGCAGTTGATGAATGGTCACACAACGTATTCATGAACAGGAAATTTAAATGTAACATTCATACCATTGTGAACAGGGTAAGGCCCAGAACATCATGCTAGAAATGTTTCGAGATGATCAAATTTATCAATTTCACGGAATAATTCAAACGGCATTCAATCATCAATGCAAGCTTTTGACGTGGGGGGAATAAGACACTCGATACGGAGTTGGTCTAAATGGTCATTTTATTGAATCGTTGAACAAAACAAATGTGTACTCACATCACTCTAGCAGATTGGGAGACACGCAGGAAGAACGGAGTGCGTCCCTTCCAGTAGCCATGCAGGGGTGAAAAGCCCGGTCTCCCAATATCGCTCTCACTCAAGGTCTACATTTGATACCAGGCAGCTGTTGGCCTTATCAAAACTGTTGCTAGGCCGTTGACCGTTTTCTGGCTGTTTTCCCAGAACATTCCTATCTGTCTCCCAACCACAGAAACTGTCTCTTCTAAAAACTTTATCCTACACTTTACCATAAAAACCTGCTGTATTTTTATTATGAGTTGAAGTAAAATTTATATATGAAGCATATGGGTTTTGGACACATTAAAGCAAGGCACCATACGCACATACAAAGCTTGAATGATGACGTTATACGCAAAGGTTACGAGGGGAAAAAAGGACTCGTACTGTTTTATGGTTTTCAAGATGAAATAGGATATATTTTACTCAAGTAACAATAGATACAATGTTTGTTTTGCTTTAATAAGTTGTAGAACTTTGGTCAGAAATAAAGATTCCAGCTTCAGAGGAACTACATTTTTTCTGTCCTATTATTTTGTCACGTTCTATCAATACTGTCAACCGAACTAAGCGACACATCACATAGCTATACCGACATCTGTACTGTTCCCAGAGCAGTTTAACACCCGCTGACACACACACACACACACACACACACACACACACACACACACACACACACACACACACACACACAGTGCAAAACGGTTGGTAACGTTACCTTCTGATGGGGAAAATAATCTCCATAGAGCAGATCAGTGAATTTGAAAATCAAGAAGCTGCTTCAACCGGGAAACTGAGCAGATAGAGAACAACCATGTAACTCACAGCAAAAGCTTTCCAAAGGAATATTGGTTCATTGGTTCACACACAGTCTCCACCCTCTGTGTTGGTATTTTGTTTTAGTGTTATCTAAGTGTTCTTTAAGGAAATGTGATAACAGCTCAGCTTCAGATTTGTATCTGGAGTCAAACATTAACAGAGAAATAAAAACCTTGATGAAAAGCATTTGATTTTCCAACGAGTAAATACAGTTTAACATCACAAGGTGCCATGTATTACTACAGGCCGTTGACATTTGTAAAACTATTCAAGATTGAAGATGGTTTATTCTCAAGGGAGCGCAAGGACAGGACAAATTCATGGTGTTAATGTCTGGATAACATTTGATTGTACAGGGTTTTCTAATACGTGTGCTTCTCCACTAGCTTTCTAATACAGTAGCCTATATGTGCTTAAAATAAGACACTGAACCACAAACTAAAAATACTATTCTCATTATAATGATGTGTTTCTATACAGTGTCAAGGAAAACAGGACATATTTTACTATACAGCTGTCTGTTCTGTGGATCACATTGCATGTTAAATTATTAACCTGATTCTGATAGGGCTTTGGCCCATCAACCAGTGGTGCAGGAGGAGGAATATTTTACTGCATTTTTATATTATTTTATGATTGATTCAGAGAGTTGAACCTTGATACTGCACATTGAAAACACCATATAAGGATTCAGTGAATATTTTCGATTCAAATCCAAATACCTCAACTGCTCCACTTGTTCTCTTTGGTCCCTCCCTGCTCTACACCAATAAAGTTGTGCAAAAGTGAATGGACAGTCCCAACAGCCAATAAGAACAGAGAATCGGAGCCTTGCTCTGATTGGTCAAAGTGTACAGCTCATGTTTACTTTGACAAATCAGAAATCACATACCCCAACTTTAAACCATGAATAATAATGACATACAGATGATTTAGCAGTGATGTTTAATGACAAAAAAAATCAAACAAATAATTACTTGGAATTTGTCTTCATTTCATTTGCAGATTTGAACATTTATGACATTATTTAACATCAATGAAGCCCCCGAAAACCTGGTCTAAAATAGTAAAACGAAATATATGATATCAAAGTTTTCTTCTTCTCACCCCTTTTCGAACAGGTAAAGCAAGTGTAAGACAGTTTATTTTCATCTGTGGTTTTCATTGTGTGTAAATATTACTTTATTGTAACTGTCCACTTGTTTCACTTATTTTTATTGTTTATTATTGCCTTTTTTTGTTATTTACTTGTTCGAAAAAAATAAATTCAATACAAAGTTGGCATTTACAGCAATCTAAAACCTAACGTGTCATTAGAACTAGAGCATAGTCTACCTCACCAAAAACAAATCTGTAAATTTTATCAAATTTAAATGTCTCTCATCCAGGTTATTTTAGTTTAAACTATGGTTTTCAAGGAGCAGGTCAAGAGAACACTTTACAACATCACTAAACGATCCTGTGTGCTGGTTGGGACTTGTTTATTTACCACCTTATGTGGCGCTCTATATTTTTACACATTGTCATTTTAGAATCAAATAAAAACTTGACCGTCACAGGGATTTCCTGTTTTATTTCTAGTATATATTTGAACTATTCCTTGAACATTATGTAGATGAAGATGTTTGCATGTTACATGGTGAAAAGCAGATGCCCACTGAAGGTGGTGTGGTGATTAAAATTGTCGTACACTGCAGATCCAGACCACAGACGCAAAACCACTTTATCCCCCGGGTTGAGTTGCAGCGAAGCCCCGTTAGAAGTAGACAGTATTCGGTTCTGTGTGTGTGCAAATGCCAGGAAGATGGATTCAGTGTTCTTGAACAACTGAGCGCCGGTAGAAGTACCGCCCCATCCACCGATGAACCACTCAAAGTGATAGGCTCCTTTCAGCGGGGCAACAAACTCACCTGTGGAAAGTGTGTTTATGTTATATTAAAGCCTCTGGAAATCTGGTCTGAATAAGTTAAAACATATATAAGTCAATATGGTATGTACTGAGTAGGGGAGAATGGGGTAAGTAGGCACACTTTTTACTCTAGTGAGAATTGCTCATCACCTAAACATCTTTCAATAGTCATTCCTACATTAAATTGAAGCTTAAGGTGTTGGCTTGAAATGTGCACCCCTCACTTTTTCTATCTTATTGTAATAAAGAAGAAATTAATCATCAAAGACACCCTTACACATTGTAACAACCAACCCCATCAAGGGGTCGGTTGTCAAACACTATGGGGTTGTTTGTCACAATGTTATCTTAATGGGAATAATCTTAAAAAGAAGGCAAGAAAGTAGAACTAAATTTGAAAGTTTAATTGCATTGTCAAGTTGACAAATAGGCCGCCTACACAACTTACTAATTTGGGATGCACTGGGTTGTTTTGATTTTGTTGCCCTTTTTTCTTTTGCATGCTAGCTGCCTTTTCCTGCTCTATTCTTTCCTTCTCTGGGGTGTCAGTGAGGATACAGCTTGACAATTTATTTCGTTATTGGGTTCCTTTTCTGGCTGCAGCCTTGAGATAACATGTGACAACCAACCCCCCAAAAATGTGACGACCAAACCCAACTTGAATTTCTTGCTAGCATCAGGGCCAACAACCATCTGACAACTAATTAGCTTGCTAACCACAATCTAAACTATAGTTTACCCTTCACACTTTGTATGGGTAACAAGTGTTTTGTTATAAACCCATTGTGTAAAATCCTAGAAGAAAAATACTGAGGAGCTAAATATTTTCAATTTGACATGAAAAACACAAACAGTCCTCTCACCTCAAATTCAGCAGTCTAACTCCAAGGAAGACTATGTAGGTGACCTCTGATCCCAATTCTGGATATTTACATACCAAAATTTCAGCGCCTTCTGGTTCCGAGATATAACGATTGTGACAACCAACCCGTGTGACAAATTACCCCGTTCTCCCCTACTGAGAGAGCGCTGAAAAAAAATACAGTGTTAATACACAGCCTAGGCTCTGTAAACTGGTTTGTTAACAAAGGGTACGTAAACAAAGGGGGGCCACTGTAGCTAGTAACTTCCCCGTTTAAAGAGTTTAGCCTGTGTATTAACACTACATTTTTTGGAGTGCACACACAGTGGATCATGAGGAAATATTCACTGATTTTGACAAGGTGATTCTGACAACAAACGTTCTCCAGAATCACTGACTCCTTTAAACGGTTTGCTAAATCGACTAAAGGTGTAATATATAGTTCAGGTACCGGTTATTGGATTGTAGGCGTTCCCAATGTTGGTGACGACGTGTTTGAAGATCAGGATAGGTTGTCCGTTCAAGGGTCCGGTTGATCCTTGGCCATTAGGCAACAGAGCAGCAGAGAAAGCCACCTGTCGATCTGCAATATAGAAGTAGTATACAGATGCATCAAAAAAAATCTAGATTCCTTACACATGAAGTGAAATGACTCTAGAACTCCTTCCAATCTTCAGTTATTTAAACCATTCTACTATTACAATGTTCTGCTCCCTCAGCACATTATTAAACATATTTCAACATTGTTCTACCTTTCTAACTATAAGACCCTTTATTACTTGTCCATATCTCCAAACTAACTCAGTTGATTCATATAAATTCAAGCCATTACATTACTATTTCACAGTTTTTTTTCCTGTCTTTCAACTTTTTCATTATTTCAGCAAAACACTATTTTAAACTTCTAAATATTCCAAATAGTTCCTAACCTATGTTGTGTGTTTTTAACTTTTAAGCTCCCTTCATACGAATGAGACCTTTTCAAACTTGTTTAAATCTTCATACTCAGTGATCCAGTTTAGTGTCAGATTTTTCGGCATACACACACATTTTCAGCACGAGATCATTTTTTAGGTACATGTAGTTTTTACATTTCTTATCGGAATGATCAGAGCTGCACAATACCTGTCAGCTGTTTCTTCAGCCCGTCAATCTCAGTCTGCTGTTTTGCTGCTTGTTCTGAAAAAATGCATAAAAATAGGGTTTTTAAATTCACTGCACCATCAATACATAATAAAAAAATAAATAAATACAATTTCTGCTTAATTTTTTTTTCTACCACTTATTTTGTTGTTGTTGAAAAAGTCGATATTTCGACTTTATTATCGAAACGCACTGTGAAAAAAGAAAAAAATATATAGAAAAAAAATCTTAAATAATTATAAAAATCAATAAAATTCCTCTAATTTTGTTTCCTCCCTGTGGCCATAATTCTCCTCCGTATTGATCGGATGTGATTTGAGGTCACAGTTTTTGCAGTAAACTTTGACAAAAGTAAAAAAAAAAAAAAAAAACTCCTGACTTGGTTATGCTTAATAATAATAGCTGGCTTTGATGTTAAAATACGGCACAATCATTTGAAACATAAAAGGAACACTAAACTTCCTGTAATAGTAGACTCTTCACTGATTAAATGGTAACGTCTGTTGCCCCCATGAGGACTAATTACAACAACACTGTAAGAAAAAGTTATCTTGCTTTAAATGCCATGACATTGATTTAGTGTGTGTGTGTGTGTGTGTGTGTGTGTGCGGCGATACCCATGTAATACAACATTGTTTTTTTTTCGGTTTTCAAGTGCAATTACTTATTCCGATTGCTAAATATTACTTTACCTTCAGTCTGCCTTTTAAACAAACTCACTTCATGGAAAATTGAAATCATCATGCAGATGCGTCTGTTGCCCCCATGAGGAATAATTACAACAACACTGTATGAAACAGTTATCGTGCTTTAAATGACATGACATTAATACCCATGTAATACAACATTGTTTTTTTTCTCGGTTTTCAAGTGCAATTACTTCTTCCGATTGCTAAATATTACTTTACCTTGAGTCTGCAATTTAAGTGATTTCACATCACGGGCCAACTGCTTTAAAGCATTGTCCAGATCCAGACATCCGGAGACATGGCACACCAGCAGCAACAACGGGAAAGCAACAGTGATGGTCTTCATTCTCACTCTGGCAGTAGAAGTTGTGTGATGTTTATATAGAGCAGGGAATAAAGGCGTATCAGTCCCAGTGTTGGGCGATTGCGGGGAACTAGTTCAACTACTTTTCTAAGGAATGTGGTGGTGTCATTTTACATTTATCAAGGACCAAGGTGACCAATGTGATTTTGAGTCTATAAGAGTCAATGGAGTGAAATCTTTGAATGAGTCACATGACTTGTCCATGGACTTACAGTACTATGTTCTTGTTCTATGGGAATGTTGTTTCCTGTGTGAATGTTGAAAGAAATGGTGCAAATATTTTTTGGATCCTAGTCATGGCAGAAGGTCTTGCGTCTTACAACTATCCCTCACAGCTATGTTGTCAGGAGATTGATGCAGAATAACTTTATCCAAAAAAGAGGTATGATGGTAAACAGTCCTATCATTTACCCTGCTCTGAACTGAGGCCCTCTGGCAGGTAGCAGAAGCAGCTACTGCATATAGAATTAGATTTGGAACTTTTAGTACGAAAGAGTGGGAACACATTCTAGTGAAACCACTGTAATTGTGAGGTACTTGACAATACCCAGCCCTGGTGTCTTGTGATACAATATATCCTCTCTGAAATGCACACAGGTGTAACCATTGATATCCTTGCATTTGTCCGGTACTTGCACAAGCGCGGCCACCTCTTCCAAGCTTGTGTGGTTTTTCCTTCAGAACGGATGCAGTTTTCGGCACAATTGTTTCTACAAGTCCTATTGAAATAGCTTCTATTGCTTCTAAAAGTCCTATTACTCACCACTACATCGTGTTTATGAGCTAAAAGAAAAATAATTTATCTGTCACTAAAGCCGATTCTGAAGTACAGTTTCACTAATCCATCCACTTAAGGCATTTTGTTGAGTCATATGAGCTGTCTTAAAAGGTGGACTTAAAGAAATAATTAAATGTACTTCCTCCTGATAAAGAAAATAACTTCCTCAAAAAAAAGTAAGAAAATTCCCCCGAAAAAAAACCAAATAACTTCCTCCTGAAAAAGAAAATACCTTCCTCCAAAAAAAAAAAAATAACTTTCCCCCCTACAAAATAAAATAACTTCCTCCTTACAAAATAAAATAAACTTTCTCATTAAAGAATTAAATAAAAATCCACCCAAAATAATTCTCTATTCTACAGGGGAATTAAAATCCCCCATCAAATGTATTTCAACGGTCATTTTAGATGGGGTGCAATGCCCAACAAGGATGGAGTATCTCATTATGTGCGATATGAGTTACATTAGATCAGGGGTGTCCAAACTACGGCCCGCGGGCCATCTGCGGTCAAAACTGATTGATTGGCCCGTGGCACATTTTAAAAATATAATGTAATATGGCCCTTTTGGTTTTTAAATAATTTAAATGCATTCATTATATTACAAAGAAATATGTCCCATAAAAGAAAAAGAGCACCAAGCCCATCCCAGAGGACCCTGCATACTATTTTATTTTAAATTAATATTATTATGGAAAATCCATGTGTCCTTCTTCAATAGCTTGTAATTCATCTGACACAGTGTCTCCAAATATTTTTTTCACACAAAATTCTTCAGATTAAGCCTCTTAATTTTCCTCTCAAAGTGCACCAGATTCATGCATTTCACTTTAAAAAGTTTTAAAAAATCTCACAGGGGGGCATACCCCCGCACCCCCCTGGGAAGGTCGTGAACTCGGCTGGCGACTATTTTCACCTAGCTGGACATTGGAGGCAATAGCAGAAACACTGGGTGTGTGAAGGCATTTAACAATAGTCAATGATTTGGGCAGCGCTAACATTGGAGAGGGGCCCACTAATCAAATTCTGCTTAGGGCCCCTTGGAGGCTTCGGCCGGCTCTGAGGGGAAGTGTGTCTGTTTAATTTGCAAGGAAAGTGTTGCCGTGAAGAAGGATAACACATTACGAAGACACTATGAAACTAAACATCAGAGCAGCTACATGTCCTGATAAATGTGTTATTTTTGCCCAAGTGGCCTGGCCCTTCGTAAAAAGTTTGGACACCCCTGCATTAGATGCAAATGACTGTTCGCCTGGAGCCCCAAAATGGTTAAGTTTGCCACTGGGCAGAAGGTCTTGCGTCTTACAACTATCCCTCACAGCTATGTTGTCAGGAGATTGATGCAGAATAACTTTATCCAAAAAAGAGGTATGATGGTAAACACTGTTTACCATCATACCTCTTTTTTGGATAAAATGCTATTTCATTCTGCACTGCACAGTCCTGGGGCCTATTGCATAAAACTAAGATAAGGGATTAACCTAGGATATTTCGGTTATCCTGGCTTGCGTTAGCCATGATCCGGTTGCATAAAAGCGGAGGGACATAAGTTACCATGGAGATTTATCCTTTACGTTTAGCCTGGTCAGGACCAGGCTAAACGTAAAGGATAAACTTATTCTGTTGCCTGACTGGTTCAGTCAGCTGTCACTCCGATCTGAAATCAAGGTTTTTAACAGTTATTCCTTGATCTTCTGTGTACTGCTTTATTTTCATCAGCCTGTTTTAAAGGTACCACATAAAAGACTGCATTGTCATTTAGTTAAATAGTTCTTATTTTTTATTATTTAACCTGAACCATTTATAATTAGATTAAGATGAAATTATATAAATTATAATAATGTATGTGATAGTCTGTTCATATTGCAGGCTATATTTATACGATTGATTATCGATGGCAGATGATGTTGCAAATGTGGGTCAAATAAATCCACTTTGTACCTATAACCATATACAGGTGCGTCTAAAACAAAATAGATTATCAATGAAAAGTTCCTTTTTCTGTAATTTAATTCAAAAGGTGAAATTTAAATATATTCTAGATTCATTACACATGAAGTGAATTGTATCTAGAATAAACATACTTTTCAGAAGGTCGACATTTGAGGATTATAAATCCTTTTTTTGATTGGTTTTAATATTCTAATATTTTGAAATACTGGATATTTTATTCCATGATCAATCAATCATCCAAAAAAAAGGCCTGACATATTTCACTTTGTGTAATGAATCTATGAAAGTTTCACTTTTTGAATGGACTTTCCATGATATTCTATTTTTTAGATGCACCTGCAGACTGCTCACTGTCAACTATTTTATCATAAAACAATGCAGGGACATCAAGATCAGTTGGCAGAGAATACAGTTGCTCTATGAAATGAACTGCCCCCTCACTTACGGGTTAAACTAGCAAGGCATTGTGGGAAAATGGGCCGTCTTTTCCATTTTCACATCAGTAAATCTGTGTTCGATCTCTGGGTCTACTTCTGAAAGCTGTGGGCTGGCACTTAACAGAATTACTTACACCTGGCTTGACAAAGCAGCCCATTGTCATCCTGGATTGGCGTTTATGCAACTGACTAATCCAAAGTGCCCAGGCTAGACTTTGTCAAGGCTGGCTTTATCAATAATCCTGGATATCTTAATTCCACTTTTATGCAATAGGCCCCTGCTGTTCGGTTAGAATTGCTATAACATTCTTGAATCTTAAGCCTAATGATACTTGAGCAATAAAGACCATTTTGAATGCATGCCTTTAACTACAAGTCCACTTTTTGTACATATTGCTGTTTTTTAGTTTTCAATATAATATATTTCTCCATCTCTAATAGGCCGAGAAGCTCCTCAAGTGTGACGTCTTGTTAATGTTACTGTCAGTCTTGGGGGAGTGTGAGAGGGCCTCAGTTCAGAGCAGGGTAAATAATAGGACTGTTTACTAAACAGTCCTATTATTTACCCTGCTCTGAACTGAGGCCCTCTGCCAGGGGCCTATTGCATAAAACTAGGATAAGGGATTAACCTAGGATATTTCGGTTATCCTGGCTTGCGTTAGCCATGATCCGGTTGCATAAAAGCGGAGGGATTTATTATGTTGCCTGATTGGCTCAGTCAGCTGTCACTCCGATCTGAAATCAAGGTGTTTAACAGTTATTCCATGATCTTCTGTGTATTGCTTTATTTTCATTAGCCTGTTTTAAGGTACCACATAAAAGACATTGTCATTTAGTTAAATAGTTATTTTTTATCTATTTAACCTGAACCATTTATAATTAACTTAATTATAATTAGATTAAGATGCAATGATAATAATTATAATAATTGATGTTCAATATTGCAGGCTATATTTATACAATTGATTATCGATGGCAGATGACGTTCCAAGTGTGGGTCAAATAAATTCACTTTGTACTTATCACTATATCGAGGTGCATCTAAAACAAAATTCAATATCAATGAAAAATTCCTTTTTTCTGTAATTGAATTCAAAAAGTGAAACTTAAATATATTCTAGAAATTCATTACACATGGAGTGAAATTAATCTAGAATAAACATACTTTTCAGAAGGTCGACATTTCTGTATTATAAATCCTTTTTCTGATTGGTTGTATGTAACATTCTAATATTTTGAGATACTGGATTTTTTATTCCATGATCAATCAATCATCCAAAAAAAGGCCTGACACATTTCACTTTGTGTAATGAATCTATGAAAGTTTCACTTTTTGAATGGACTTTCCATGATATTCAATTTTTTAGATGCACCTGCAGACTGCTCACTGTCAACTATTTTATCATAAAACAATGCAGGGACATCAAGAACAGTTGGCAGAGAATACATCTCCTGTATGAAATGAACTGCCCCCTCACTCACTAATTAGATTTGGAACTTTTGGTAAGAAAGAGTGGGAACACATTCTAGTGAAACCACTGGCATTGTGAGGTACTTGACAATACCCAGCCCTAGTGTCTTGTGATACAATATATCCTCTCTGAAATGCACACAGGTGTAACCATTGATATCCTTGCATTTGTCCGGGACCCGCCGCCAATCCATCCACTTAAGGCATTTTGTTGAGTCATATGAGCTGTCTTAAAAGGTGGACTTAAATAAATAATTAAATGTACTTCCTCCTGATAAAGAAAATATCTTCCTCAAAAAAAAAAAGAAAAAAAATTCCCCCCCAAAAGAAGAAAATAACTTCCTCCTGAAAAACAAAATAACTTCCTCCTTAAAGAAATAAATAAATATCCACCCAAAATAATTCTCTATTCTACAGGGGAATTAAAATCCCCATCACATGTATTTCAACTGTCATTTGAGATGGGATGCAATGCCCAACAAGCAGTCGGAAGTAGGTAAAGTTTGTATCACTTCTATTGTCGTTGGATCACAAAGGATTTAAGTATTGTCTATAAAAAAAGAAGAATACACTTTACGAGGACCTCATAATCCAGAGAACTAAAGAGAATTTAAAAACAAAAAAAACATTTTATATTTAACTAAAATCATGAGAACAAACAAGAAATAATACTATTATAAATTATCGGAGAAAAAATAAAATAAAATGAACGGATAATGGGGCAAAACTTGATGGTTCTAAGCAAGAATGTTACCCATTAATTCTATTTTACTGACAAAGACAAGTAGGGGAGAACGGGGTAAGTAGGCACACTTTTTACTCTAGTATGAATTGCTCATCACAAAAACATCTTTCAATTGGCATTCCTACAGTATTTTGAAGCTTAAGCTATTGGCTTGAAATGTGTATCCCTCTCAATTTCCAATTTATTGTAATACAGAATAAATTAACCATCAAAGACACCCTGACACTTTATGACAACCAACCCCATCACGGGGACGGTTGTCACACACTATGGGGTGTTTTTATCACAATGTTATCTTAATAAGAAAAATCTTAAAAAGAAGGCAGAACTAAATTTGAAAGTTTAATTGCATTGTCAAGTTGACAAATAGGCCTACATAACTTAATGCCTCTTAAAATGAAATGAGCAAGGAAGACAAACCGGAAACCCATATTAGGAACAGCCTTTGTAACAAGATAAAGAACAAAACAAATAGGTCTATCAATAATAGCCTACTCAACTAGGCTACACACATTCACTATCTGAGTTACAGTGATGGCAAATGTAGGGACTGCTCACTCTAACTAAGCAGAGATTGTGTGCCCACTGGTTGCACATCCAACACTTCTCCCATACCTACCCTTAATGGCTGTTGGAGAAAGTTTCCATACAAACCAAACCAAAACTACCCACTTCATCTGATAAAGACTCCTCCTCCTGTCTCTTTTTCTTTTGTTTATTCTTCCCCAGCTGGGTTGGAGTGGATTGTGTGCAGTGTGGATACAGCTTGACATTTTCTTTCGTTTTTGGGTTCCTTTCCTGGCTGCAGCATTTGGATAACATGTGACAACCAAGCCCAAAGAGAACATGACGACCAACCCCAACTGGAATTTCTTGCTAGAATCAAGGCTCTTAACCATCTAACAACTAGTTAGCTAGTTTACATCTAAACTATAGCTTTCCCTTCACACTTTTTAAGGGTTAAAAGTATTTTGTTATAAATCCATTGTGTAAAAGCCTAGAAGAAAAACACTGAGGAGCTAAATATTAACAATTCGACATGAAAAACACAAAAAGTCCTCTTAGCTCTAAAGCTCAATCAAAAATGTGTTTATTTACATGATCACAGCAGTCCATTTGTCATTATGGTTAGCAAAATTCAGATTACATCATGAAATGCAATATTTCGCGATTTCGACATTCGATTATACTATAAACTACGAGGTACAAAATCAATCAGTGAATATTGATAGAAAAATATACATTTTAATATAAATTGTATTGTTACTGTAACCTTTTGAACATTAGCAGAACATACCCTGATAAAACTTGAAAGAAGACTTCTTCACACAATGTTACAGTTGTTTACAATTGCTAAACCACAGTGGGCTCAACTGGAGCAACATGTGCAAAACTCTAACAACAGTATGCAGAGCAGCGTTTCATTCGGACCAAACTGTAGCTCGTTTTCATTGCTTAAACACACATTTCAAAACTCTACACACCTATCTCATGGCTTAACCACAGCCTGCACAATACTGTGGATTTCCAGCACTTTTTTCAAATGCTAACACACTGCTGCCACAACTGTAAACAACACATTCAAATCAGAATGAATACCTAGTGCATTTCAAACACTGCAGATTGCAATTTCAACTGAAACACTAAGATGTCTTGTTTTAGACTTGTTAGTGAACATATATACAGTATAAAGGGAAAGCTCAAAAATATATATTTTTTTGGAAATGGACCAAGGAAGACAGATTGTTGGAGGGAGAAGAGTGGCAGTGAGAGTGTGGATGTGTGGAGGAAGACCTAGAAGACATAGAGCTGTAATGTCTGATGAAATGCAGTAAGATGTCTGTGTGTAATTGTTGTTGTTGTTGTTGTTGTTGTTGTTGTTGTTGTTGTTGTGTTGTCCTGCTTGTTGTTTTTTATATGAGACCAAAGACAAATCTCCACACCGTGGACAATAAAGAATTAACTAACTAACTAACTAACTAACTAACTAACTAACTAACTAACTAACTAACTAACTAACTAACTAAGGGCAACACTGATAGACCCTGTTGTGAATCATGGTCTCTCATTGAGAGAGGCAAGATTGAGAGTGCAACCCAATCTGCAAAAATCTAAAGTTGCATCTGTAATACGAATTGTCCAGCAAACAAACAGCTTAGAGTTGCATCCTTACAGTAAATGACAACATTATAGGAATTGATGTATTACAATTATAGAATATTTACACAGATAAATACTACATTTGGAAATGTTTTCAATACAATATACAAAATGTGTATCTGTTGAAGCAAACTTCTGATTTTCATTTATTTTTGTTTTCCTAAAACAACTGGTATGTTATAAGATAAACAATTTAATGTGAAAGAATTCCACCCTTTCATCAAAGAAAGTATTACGTAATTGGTGTGAAATAACTCATATTATTCAAACTGTAAAGATTAAAAGTTTGTAATTTATGTATTGGGGTTTGGCGCTAGCGTTTGTACTCTGAGCATGTTCTGAGTGAAAGTGTGTGTTATCTCAATGAGGCTGGTTCATAGTGTTTGCTGCACTGAACCTGTTTTGCAGGTGAAGTGAACTGTTCAGCTCCAGTGACTGTATAGTGCAGACTTTAGTTAGAGTTTTGCACATTGAGCTACAGTTGTGCCCACTGTGGTTTAGCGATCGAAAAAAACTGTAAGAATGTTTACATATAAATGAAAGGTTTATTGCTAGCAAGAGTAGCCTGTAGAAATTAAACTTAACTGTTAGAGTTTGACCAATTTGATAGGTGGAAAGTTTGATGTATAATAAAACTATATTAATTCACGTATTCGTTTCTTAAGAGGAAGATGAGGATGCAAATATTGAGAGGAGTCGAGATGACAGTTCAATGGTAGATTTAATGAAAAAATTATGTTCAGCAGGTTACAGTTATGCAGGTCAAGCGAACAGCCAAAAAAGTGCAAGTGACAAAAAAGTGAAGTTCTCCTCTTACAGCAGTATTATTTAAAGCATATCATAACAAGGCTGATCATTGGTTAGTGTCATGTGTTTCATAGTTCTTCCTCTTCTGGCTGACGTCATCTTCTTGATGAACCGGTGCGGAAGCAGAATGAACCCTGCCTAAGTCCTTGAAGCTTGAGATTGTTTTGCTCAGCTGTGTAACGAAATGACAGAAGGCCTTTGTATATAACAGACACCTCGTCTTGTCCCTAGCCTTATCTATGGAAAGCTATCAAGGAGTTTTTTGTAGCAAAACCTATCTGCCTCCTTTTCTTTCTCACGGGATAGTTTGAGAGAAAAATGAGAGAGTCTAGTCACAAGTGAAGAATATATCGATTATTCTATTTGATTATACATTAGTAAATGCAAATTAATGAGGGGGGTTTAAAATCATTAAAATTAGAACTATTATTTCTTACATGTATCAGAAATTATTTTAAACATATTAACTCAATATACGCCATGAAGCTATGGTATGAATAGGTAGCATGAATGAATGAAAGATGTGTGTGTGTTTGTGTGTGTGTGTGTGTGTGTGTGTGTGTGTGTGTGTGTGTGTGTGTGTGTGTGTGTGTGTGTGTGTGCATCTCACCTGTTGTGTTATTGCCAAGGTATAAACTTGTAATTTTGTGTTGGATTTTATCAGAAAGATTTGATGTACTTCCATGAACGTTTTTAGGAAAACAATTCACATGTATGTATCCATGAAGAAGAAAAAAACTAAATCAAAACAGGAAATCAACTTCACTTTATGATCCAAACTCACTTCATTATAATGAAGTCTGTGTCTCCACCTCCTGGTTAGGGGCCGTACTGCAGGCTGTGTGCATGAGCTGCACACATTTCTCTGAGAGCTCACTTGAATCATGTTTCAGCACATGAGCAACATGGCAAACAATATACATATGTCTTTGCAGGTGTTCTTTACTTTCATCTATTTATACCAAGTCTGCACATTGTTATGCCCTTATATTGTACACTTTAACCTCCCTGAGGGAGCAGGGAGATTCTCCTGCTGAAGCTACACATAGACAGATAGAGAGACCGACTGACAGACAGACAAACAGACAGACAGACAGACAGACAGACAGGCAGGCAGGCAGGCAGGCAGACAGACAGGCAGGCAGGCATGCAGGCAGACAGACAGACAGACAGACAGACAGACAGGCAGGCAGGCAGGCAGGCAGGCAGGCAGGCAGGCAGACAGACAGACAGACAGACAGACAGACAGACAGACAGACAGACAGACAGACAGACAGACAGACAGGGGAAAAGCTGGACACACTGGGGAAAAGATGTGAGAGGACGCCGATAACTTGAATTTAAAATCAGGTTTATTTTCAAGAAAGTTTACACCAACAAGGAGTTTTTCCTTGGTCAGTTGTCTTTCTGTCATAGAATAACTAAAACGTTGAAAGTTTGCAGCAAAAATCTCACGTGAGCCTGATTTTTGCGGTTCCGAAATTTGGCCGGTCAATGAAGAAATGCCTGGGCCTGCCCCTGTCTACCGAGGACACAGGTACATTGAGTTATCAGGCGTCAGGAGCCCAAACTGTGTTGGTTTCGATTTTGAGTTCACGGGATCATCTCGACACATTTCTAGATTGAGAGGAAAATACACAACACAGCAGCAGTTATTAATCAATTAAATTGATTATTTCAAGTAAAAACAAGAATGGGTCATATTTAAATATTAGTAACAGTTTACCTCTCTGCAGCAGACAGAGGTTGCTCTTTAAATTCTAAGACGTAATCTTTGGAATTGGTCTTCTTGAAGGAGTCTAGTCTGTGATGGAACAATGAATGTATAATGAACACAACATACATCAACAGTCCAGTCTGTATTTCCATCAGCTAAGTGAATGTTTCCTGTTCAGTGAATCACAATGAATTCGAAGCAGGTGCAGTATGAAAAACCTCAGGGAAGCCAAAGAGAGAACCATAACTGGATCAAACCAAAGCTGAGGGCTGGGGGTCTTAATATAAGATAGAACACACTTCTCTGGATTAAATGTTGCCAAACAGGCACAGGAGTTGTTCAGAGAAGTTTGTCTGGCTGTTTTTAGTAGTTTTGGTAGAGGTCTGCAAAGCTCATACAGGCTGCTGTGAAAGCTCTAAATCAAACCTTGATTAAGTTAAAACATGAATGAGTAATATCGTGATGTTAGTAACAGTTTACCTCTCTGCAGCAGTCGGTTTTTGTTCTTCAAAATTTAAGAGGAATTCTTTGGAATCGTCTTTCTTGAAGGACACACCGCTGGGTCCAGGTCCTGTAGAGTCTGGTGTCTCATGGACCCTGATAGAACAATGAATGTAACATGAACACACACACAACACAGACAGAGCTTTAAAAAAAAAAAAAAAAAAGATTTTTGTAGGATGTTGTAAATGTAAAAAATAACTTCCCAGAGTAATATGTGATCCTACAATAAAGTATATATATAAATATAAAAGAACAAAGGTGTAAATAATGATGGTGCAGTGATTTGAGTGATGGACAGCTTAAGATCCTTAGGTCACCTTTGAGTTTTGGTCTGGCCGTCATGTTCCCCTTTAGAGGGAGGGGCATCCTCCTTTGTGTCCTCACGCCTATCCATAGCAGAGCCTTCACACCTTCACTTAAACACAACAACATGTTGATTCATTAAAACAAGTTTAGGCCTTAATCACAGCTGTGCTCAAGCTCAAGCACTTTGCGACAAATTTATTTATATAGCACATTTGAAAACAACATCAGTTGACCAAAGTGCTGTACAAGATACAATACAAAACAACATATAAGACACATGAAGAAAAAAAGGTAGGAGTGTCAAAGTCAGTCTCAACTTTTGTTAAAGGTCAAAGCAAAAAAAAGTGTGTCTTCCGCAACGTTTTAAACTGGTCAACTTTACAGAGATGTACCACTCATTCACACACAGTCATACTGGTGGTAAAAAGCGCTATGTACAGTATGTAAGTCAAGTCCATTTACCATTCCTCCCTCAGTGTTATTCCTGACCCTTCCACCAGAGGGCACCAACCTTAACACAGTTATTCAAAGATGTCCACACAGAAAGGGAAATACTCACCAGCTGAATTTAGATCTTCATCCAGTCACAGAGTGGTTCTACCTTTACCTGTGGAGACAACACAAAGAGAGAAACTGTTCACAGAGCCTAGGCTGTGTATTAACAAACTGCTGCAGATGGATGCCGCCACAATCTCATATCTACAAAGACAAAGTCTAGAAACATTAACAGGACTTTGAATCAGTGGAACATGAAACAGAAACCTTGGACACATTAAAGCAAGGCACCATACGCACATACAAAGCTTGAATGATGACGTTATACGCAAAGGTTACGAGGGGAAAAAAGGACTCGTACTGTTTTACGGTTTTCAAGATGAAATAGGATATATTTTACTCAAGTAACAATAGATACAATGTTTGTTTTGCTTTAATAAGTTATAGAACTTTGGTCAGAAATAAAGATTCCAGCTTCAGAGGAACTACATTTTTTCTGTCCTATTATTTTGTCACGTTCTATCAATACTGTCAACCGAACCAAGCAACACATCACATAGCTATACCGACATCTGTACTGTTCCCAGAGCAGTTTAACACCCGCTGACACACACACACACACACACACAGTGCAAAATGGTTGGTAACGTTACCTTCAATGGTGAAAATAATCTCCATAGAGCAGATCAGTGAAGGCAAAAATCAAGTAGCTGCTTTAACCGGCCAACCGAGGAGATAAAGAACAAACATGTCACACCACAGCTAAATCTCTCCTATTGGTTCATTGTATCACACACAGTCTCCACCCTCTGTGTGGGTATTTTGTTTTAGTGTTATCTAAGTGTTCTTTAAGGAAATGTGATAACAGATCAGCTTCGGATTTGTATCTGGAGTCAAACATTAACAGAGAAATAATAATAATAATAATAATAATAAACCTTGATGATAAGCATTTGATTTTCCAACGAGTAAATACAGTTTAACATCACAAGGTGCCATGTATTACTACAGGCCGTTGATATTTGTAAAACTATTCAAGATTGAAGATGGTTTATTCTCATATGCACAGTAATCACAGAGGCAGTTATTGGAAAATAAATGATTTAGTTCCAGGCTCCTCTCAACGATGCAGAAAGTGTATAATAGAAACACACAAGTAAAGAGAGCAACACCTGAGACGCAAATAAACACAAAGGGAGCGCAAGGACAGGACAAATTCATGGTGTTGATGTTTGGATAACATTTGATTGTACAGGGTTTTCTAATACGTGTGCTTCTCCACTAGCTTTCTAATACAGTATATGTGCTTCTGCGCTATATATACAGTCCCCTCCATACGGAACAGTGAGGCCAATTCCTTTTTTTTTGCTGTAGACTGGAAACATTTGGGTTTGACACCAAAAGATGAATATGAGACAAAAGATCAACAATTCAGCTTTTATTTCCAGGCATTTACATCTGGATCCGATAAATAACTTAGAAGATAGCATTATTCGTAAAGGAACACCACATTTGTATGTGAGCAAAAGTATTGGCACAGATAGATTTAAAATGAATTAAAGTAAATAAGACTTAATATTTTGTTGCAAATCCTTTGCTTGCAATAACTGCATCAAGCCTGTGACCCATTGACATCACCAAACGTGTGCATTCTTCTTTTGTGATGCTTTTCCAAGCTTTCACCGCAGCCTCTTTCAGTTGTTGTTTGTTTTTGGGGGTTACTCCCTTCAGTCTCCTCTGTAGCAGGTTAAATTAATGCTCTATAGGGTTTAAGTCTGGATATTGACTTTGTGAGGGAATTTTGGGTCTTTAGTTGTAATATTAATGGGAAAGATTGAGAGGTCATATATGCCTATCTTGTGTGTCTGTCTCTCAGACTCTAGGTCAGCCTTGGAGCCTATTAGGAGACACTTAGGTCAGTTGTATAGATAAAGTCTCATCTCCTAAGACTCCAGAATGTTATGGTTCATCTCTGAACCAAAACATTGGTACGCTTGGTGCCCGAGCCGGGGAGGTGATAGAGATAGCGCGAGGTTAAAACACAGCTCTAAGCATGAGTTTGTCAGAATTGAAGTGCAAGTCACGAGAGTTGCACTCCGGTTCTCCTTGGCCAAGTCTGTAATAAATATTGCTTCATAATTCATCCAAGTCTCCTGAAATATTCTTCCACCTGAGTTGACCTCCAACCTTAAACAGAACTTCCATCACAGACTTGGCCAGTCTAACACCTTCCACTTCTTGCCCCTGATGAACTCCTTTGTTGTTTTTGCAGTGTGTTTTGGATCATTATCTTGTTGCATGATGAATGATCTTCCAATCAGTTTGGTTGCATTTTTCTTTAAATTGCCAGACAAAATGTTCCTGTAGACTACTGAGTTCATTTTGCTGTTGCCATCCTGTGTTACATCATCAATGAAGATTAATGAGCCCGTCCCAGAAGAAGCCATGCAAGCCCAAGCCATGACATTGCCTCCACCGTGTTTCACAGATGAGCTTGTATGTTTGGGATCATGAGCAGATCCTTTCTTTCTCCAAACTTTAGCCTTTCCATCATTTTGGTAAAGGTTAATCTTTGTCTCATCAGTCCATAAAACGTTGTCCCAGAATTTTTGAGGCTTGTCTCTGTACTTTTTGGCAAAATCCAGCCTGGCCTTCTTATTCTTTTTGCTTATTGTTTAAGCACTAACTTTGGTTTTTTGTCTGGTTTTTCCATGGTTATCGGCTGATTAACGAGCCTGGTATGGCCGGCCTGTAACAAAGGATTCAGTGAATATTAATAATTACAGAGTGAATGTTGATAAATGCACCTGTTGCAAGACTAAGAAGAATAACTATAGAATCAATAACTAAATACATCTTCACCTCATCACTTGATATTGTGGAAAGACTTGAGGCAGTGGTGGATGAGGCCATCTTAAGTAACAAGCTTTTTGTCCTTGAAGGCCACCATAGCTTCTGTAAACTCACCCAAAGATTAGGAGTTAATGGAGCGAGGACTTCTACAATCTCACCACTAGATGAAGCTAAATACCCTACCTTTAAGATAATAGGTTGGACTTTATTGATCCAATGTTGGATTGTCAATAGCTACAGAGCACTGTATAAATAATTCAAATTGGTTCAATACCTATAATTGCTGTAAAAGTCGATTAATAATATGTATTTTGATAATAAAATATGAATATAAGCTCAACAAAGTCTGGGTAAAAGTAGAGCTTACTTTAATAAAACGAACATACATATATTCATAAAAAAGCAGGTACATAACATATACAGTATGTAAGGATTTTAATTTCTAAATGTAATGATGTTATAGCCCCCTCATTTAATTTGCATTTACTTTTTATATAATCAAATAATAATCATACAATTAAAATGTTACTTTAATAATATTCTCATTTCAGTACAGAACAGGGAGTGGAGAAGGGAGGGAAGGCTCAGCCTTAGAAGAAGGTTTGGTGAATGGTACAGGTCTGACTCATCTCAACTTTCATAGATAAGAAGTAATATCCAAGGCTAGGAATATAGTTTTACTTTTAATGAGAACGAGAAGAAGGATGGCCTTTGAAAACTGCCTGACAACGAGATCAACCAATCCGTAGACATTTTCATGATGTTAAGAGTCTCTGCTGTAGAGGGAGAACTCACTTTTTCTTTTTTTGACTTTTGCTGTCTCTGAAACCTGCATCACCTGTCCTGTGATTTTACTTTATTAAACAACACTGAAAACTTTGAAACGTTTTTCAGACATTCTTTATTTTTGCCTTCCATATTTCCGAATAAACAAACACGTATTTTTATTGTTGTTAAGTAACTTACATTAATTACTCTTTCCTCAGACCAATAAAGGCAAATACTGGAAACAGCTCAAAATGTTGTTTAATTTCTCTGAGCAATAAAAACTTCTCTGCAGCGTCTGTGTTGTTTCCACAATTCTAAATTCTAAACAATGTACCTGATGACATTCCAAAAACATGGATGCCTCCATAAGACCTGCCTGCTCAATGTACAAAATGTAATATTAATATTTGTAATTCTCCGCTCAGGAGGATAATTCATATTTTTGACAGAGGTGATTTTACACCAATGAGGACATATTTATGAATGAGGATATTGATTTTTGCTAATGAATTACTTAAAATGTTACACAGTGCCCCTTTAACATTACACTCTTTTAAATGCAAGGCTTAATAATGTCCCCGAAAACCAGGTCTAAAATAGTAAAACTCAATATATGATATCAAAGTTGGGTGTCCTAATAAGCATTTACAGCAATCTGATAGAAAATAAATGTTTCCTAATGAATTATGATACAGCTCATAGTGTGGTACAGAAATCAACCTGTTATTACAAACTGAAAATAACTCATACCACTTTAAAAGCCCGATACACATAATAGGTTGAACATTCCATCTGGTTTTGAATTGAAGTGTTCATTGGACCTTTTGAAAAAATATGTCATTTTTAAATCTCTTAATTTCTAAAGAAATGTTGCCAAATGTGATTTTTTGTATATTTATGGAAATATATTGACCACAACTATATATATTTTAGAAATGTAGAACATTTCAATTGGCTTGGGTCTTCAATGCTTCGATTTCGTCTTGTGGTTAGCAAAAACAAAAAACAAAAAACAGTCTGTCCTTGTTTCCATCAAAAAATAAATATATATCTTAATATCCACTCTAAAGCTCAATCAAAAAGTAGTAATTTACATGATCACAGCAGTCAATTTGGCATTATGGTAAGTTATAAGTTATTATAAGTTTTATGCTGACTCCTCTGACCAGTGTGTGAAGTGTGGTTCTCAAGACTCTCTCATTCACGCCTTTTGGCATTGTATGAAAGTGAACAAAGGATGGAATGAAATCCAAGACTGGATATCAACCATTTGTAAAACAAAAATGCAGTTCTCAGTTCAGCTGTGCATTTTTCAGAATCCTGAGGGTGTAAGGTACCCTATGGGATGGCTAATTATGCTTTCTTCCCTTGTTTACAAGAAACTCATTTTAAAATACTGGAAAGATGCAGAGGCCCTTACATTAAAGAACTGGAAAGAACTTCAGAAATATTATCTGACCATAGAAAATACATTATCCGAGGACAATAACAAAACAAAACAATTTAATGAAGTATGGAAACACATCTACGAGGCACTATGAGAAAGAAAGCTTGTAGCATTGCTAAGAAGGGAGGGGGGGACTACGGTGGAGATAACAGGACAGGATGGATTTTTCTTTTTGTGTTTGTGTGTGTCTTTGAATGTTACGTGTGTGTGTGTGTGTGTGTGTGTGTGTGTGTGTGTGTGTGTGTGTGTGTGTGTTGTGTGTGTGTGTGTGTGTGTGTGTGTGTGTGTGTGTGTGTGTGTGTGTGTGTGTGTGTGTGTGTGTGTGTGTGTGTGTGTGATCATGCGATGAATAACTTCATGTAAAGGTATTTTATTTATTTTATATATAGGTTTGAAATCTTTAAGGATGCATTTCTCTGCATGTTTTCAGAGGGTGTCAAGAAGATCAAATAATGAACAACATACACATCTGTCCATTTTCTTTCTTTTTTTTTCTCTCCTTTCTTAGTTTATATGTACTGGTTGGTGTTGTTTGTTTGTTTGTTTGTTTGTTTGCTTATTGTTACAAAAAAACAAAATAAAAAGAATTATACAAAAAAAAATAAAAAAAAATTGGCATTATGGTAGGCATAATGGTAGGCATAATTCAGATTGCATCGTGAAATGCAATATTTTGCGAATTTTGACATGATTATACTATCAACTACGAGCTCCGAAATCAATCAGTGAATATTGATAGTAAAATATACATTTTAATATACATTGTTTTGTTACTGTAACCTTTTGAAAATTAGCAGAAAATACCCTGATAAAACTTGAAAGAAGACTTCTACACACAATGTTAAAGTCTCGGAAACTTAATATAGATTGGCCTTTTATTGTGGACAGTCTAAGGCACACCTGTGCACTAATCATGATGTCAGATCAGCATCTTGATGTGGCACACCTGTGAGGTGGGATGGATTATCTCAGCAAAGCAGAAGTGCTCACTATCACACATTTAGACAGATTTGTGAACAATGTTTGAGAGAAATGGTAATATTGTGTATCTGGAATACATTTTCGATATTTAAGTCCATCTCATGAAAAATGGGAGCAAAAACTAAAGTGTTGCATTTATATTTTTGTTGAGTGTATAACATAAACACACTTTCCACAGGTGAGTTTGTTGCCCCGCTGAAAGGAGCCTATCACTTTGAGTGGTTCATCGGTGGATGGGGCGTTACTTCTACCGGCGCTCAGTTGTTCAAGAACACTGAATCCATCTTCCTGGCATTTGCACACACACAGAACCGAATACTGTCTACTTCTAACGGGGCTTCGCTGCTACTCAACCCGGGGGATAAAGTGTTTTTGCGTCTGTGGTCTGGATCTGCAGTGTACGACAATTTTAATCACCACACTACCTTCAGTGGGCATCTGCTTTTCACCATGTAACATGAAAACATCTTCATCTACATAATGTTCAAGGAATAGTTCAAATATATACTAGAAATAAAACAGGAAATCCCTGTGACGGTCAAGTTTTTATTTGATTCTAAAATGACATGAATATGTCAAAATATAGAGTGCCACATAACGTGGCAAATAAACAAGTCCCAACCAGCACACAGGAGCGTTTAGTGATGTTGTAAAGTGTATCTGTTGACCTGTTCCCCTTGACAACCAGTGTTTGAGCTAAGCTAACCTGGATGAGTGAAATTTAAATTTGATAAACTTTACAGAAATTTGTTTTTGATGAGTCAGGCTATGCTCTAGTCTAGTTCTTATGACATAATAGGTTTTTTGAACCAATCACATCAGTTCTCTGCCCGAATGTTTAAAAAAAAAGACTTTCGGCATAGAGACATCTTGATACGGCCACACCCCTACACAGTCCTGTCAAATGTTTTTTTAAAACTGAGTTGAATACAATTGATTGTTGTAAATGCCTATTAGGACACCCAATTTTGACATCATATATTGAGTTTGACTATTTTAGACCAGGTTTACAGGGGCTTTAGTATTCCTTGCATTTAAACGATTGTAATCGTAATCTGAATCACTGAAGCAAAATCAATTTCAAGATCTCATTTTCTGTCACATAAAAGCTAGATACATGTTCAAATCTGCAAATGAAATGAAGACACATTTCAAGTTATTATTTGTTTGATTCCTTTGTCATTAAACATCACTGCAAAAGCATATCTGTGTCATTATTATTCTTTGTTCAATTAAAAGAGGTTGGACTGCAGCATGCATAAAAGCAGATGGAAAAACACCATGGATTAAAGCTGGGGTGGAGGATTTGGGGAGAAAATGGCAGGTGGGATAGAGATTCGAATTCAAATACCTCAACCGCTCCACTTGTTCTCTTTGGTCCCTCCCTGACACTCTCTACACCAACAAAGTCGTGCCAAAGTGAATGGACAGTCCCAACAGCCAATAAGAACAGAGAATCGGAGCCTCGCTCCGATTGATCAAAGTGTACAGCTCATGTTAACCAATCAGAAATCATATACCCCAGCTTTAAAGAACTGTTCAACATAGATAAAAGGCTGGGTCCGACTGTGTTTGAAACCTCTTTAAGAAACTTGGTGGGAATAAAATCAAAGTGGCTGGTTTCATGTTTGTTAAGATTTCGGATAAAAAGGACAGTGAAACCGGTTGAAAATGGGTAAAATGTATACAAATGTCTCTACTGGTGGATAAAATACTGTCTGGAGTGATGATCTGATGCCTAATAAAATCAACTTTGTCTTTAAAAAACTGTAAAAACTCCTCACAGGTCTCTTGTGTAGCACAATTAAAATAAGAGGGAGAAGAGGAGATGACTGAATCTAAAACCTTAAATAAAAGTCTGGGGTTCGAACGTTTTTTTAAATCAGGTTAGAGAAGTAGGAATTGTTTGCTTCTTTTACTGCTGATTGAAAATGCTTTAATATTTAATCATAAAACAATCACTATGAAAAAGTATTACGTTAATACTAAATACAACTTAGAAAAGTTTTTTTTATAAAAGGCATAATTTATAATGGAAACTACGTACAAATAATACAACATTTGTCATTATTAATAACTTGTATGTAATAACTATGTAAATGTAGAATAACTATAAATATTACTAAAATACTATTTCAAAGTGTTTTTGTTTGTCAACCTATCCCGGGGTAACCTGTTTGTCAACCCATCCCGGGGTAACCTGTTTGTCAACCCATCCCGGGATAATCTGTTTGTCTACACCTCCTCTTTTCCCGATTGGTCTTCAGGATTGGTCATAGGTCTGCTCATTGAAATGTATTTTCTCATTTGCGACATTGGCTTCCATTTTATCTTATTGCGACTTGGTCTACAATGATGATTTATTAACACACATGAAGGAGATTGATTAACCCCATAAAGGCAAATGTGTCATATTTTATACTTAAGTTTCTCAGACTTTAACATTGTGTGTAGAAGTCTTCTTTCAAGTTTTATCAGGGTATGTTCAAAAGGTTACAGTAACAATACAATGTATATTAAAATTTATATTTTACTATCAATATTCACTGATTGATTTCTTACCTCGTAGTTAATAGTATAATCATGTAAAAATTTGCGAAATATTGTATTTCACGATGCAATCTGAATTATGCCTACCATAATGCCAAATTGACTGCTTTGATCATGTAAATTAACTACATTTTGATGAAGCTGAAAAGGGGACATTGTGATATACTGTATATTTATTTTTTCATGCAAACAAGGACATAATGTTTTTTTGCTAACAAGACCAAATCGAAGCATTGAAGACCCAAACTAATTGAAATGTTCCAAATTTCTAAAATATATATGGTTGTGGTCAAAATATTTCCATACAGATACGAAAAAATCCTATTTGCCAACATTTCTTAAGAAATCAAGAGATTTAAAAATGTTAAATTACCTATTTTGTCAAAAGGTCCAATGAAGACTTGCGCTACCTGTCAGGCTGCCTCAGCAGGGTTAATGCTTTAGGCCTGTTTACCATCATAAGACTTTTTTTTGGTTCAAGTTATTCTGGATTCTCATCCCTGACCTTTTGGTCTTGAGAGCATCAAGCTCCTGATGACACAGCTGTGGAGGATAACTGTAACACGCAATACCTTCTGCCATGGCTAGGCCAGGATCCAAGAAAGAGTTTTTTCGTAAAGATCATGTATTAAGATCTGCTGAAGTACAGCATGTTTATCATCACAGTATAACCATGATATAATCACTGTGTGTGCCACCAGTGCTGCTATTACTAGCGCTGGTGTGAATTATTTTTATCTATCCATTCCAGTGAAAAAGACAAAACATATATATTTTTTTAAATTTAACTAGGAAATGCTTATTTAACTTTGGTTGTTTGCAGAAAAAGTATTTTCTGAGAGGAGGACATGTAGAAGAGAGCCAGTTTTCCTGAAGTGTGATGCTGAGAAATGTTTGTGTGGGTTGGGGAACTTGCCAAAACTCAGGGCGCAGTGACCCTGACAGTTGAGATAACGAAGAAGCTGCGGGAGGGGGGAACCGGAGTTAATATTTTACATATAAGAAAGGCTGGCTCTGACGAGAGCTTTAGCTTTTCTTATATGTAAAATATCAACACACTTCAGGAAAACTGTCTCTCTTCTACACTACCTGTCAGGCTGCCTCAGCAGGTTTAATGAGTTAGACTTGTTTACCATCATAAGGCTTTTTTTTTGGTTCAAGTTATTCTGGATTCTCATCCCTGAGGCCTGTTTCAGGTAGCTGGTTTTGTGGCAACCCAGAGTTTGTTCGCTCTGAGTTAGTGGAAACTCTGGGTTTTCCGTTTCAGGTAGCAGGTTCAGCGCAACCGAGAGTCAGTTACTGCGGCAACATACGCCATGGGTCTAACCTGCTCGGGAGGTGGTTAGACCTACCCTGAGTTTGTTTTCACTTTACGCTGCAGCTCCGACTGAAGAAAGAGTGTCACTGTCACATGCATCCCTGTACAGTTTGAAGCAAAATCACTCCATAGAAATCTCCATCGGGATGTTTTTATCATGAACTGATGATTTTACGTTTGACCGATCATTTATCTGATCAGTAGCCTTGTTCTCAGCCCTCGGTCCGTTCATATAGGCGGCCACGTTACACATCGTGACATGCTCTACATTCAGATTAGTAAACCTATTTGTATTGTATGGTTTTTAACATCTGTGCCACTGAACAGATTTATGTCAGGTGGATTCATGTAACGCTGCGGCTGCACGCGATCGTTACTGTTCACTTGTGCGATCCTAAAGTCACAGACGAGCCTTGTTAAATAGCCTAATATGAATATAAAAATTATATAATAATTTAAACTGTTATCACTTGAGGAAAATGGATCCGGTAATAATTCAGGCTCTTAAATGGAAACTGTCACCTAATGTGTCTGTTTACTGCACAGTATTAGGCTATAGCTTGCCAACATATTATACAGCGATACAACACTGTCAGCAATGCTGTGCCGCGCCAGCTTAATACTTTACTGCTGATATGCGTAACTTTTTAAAATAGACTATGGCTTCTCATACGGAAGCGAAATGATTCTCTTGACAAAAAATGTTTGCTCTGTTTTTTTCTGAATTGCCGAGGAGATTAGATAATGTTATGATTAGATCATGTTATGCGACAATATCCCCATTAATTCTTCTGCATACATATGCTCATTCGTTAATATTTCTAACTCTAGTGGGAGGAGCGGTATTTTCTTTTCTTTTTTGAGAAGTGGAGAAGTGGGAGGATCAATCATTTGTTTCTCCTGTTTCCATGGCGAATCATGTTATCAGCGATTCATTGACGATGGCTTTTACGCACACGCTCCACCCAGAGTGAACACGCTCAGAGTTGATTGACCCAACGCTGATCCACTGTTCTGAAACCCAAAACCCGGAGTTGCTTGTCAACCCTGCGCTCTGAGTTGACCAACTCAGAGCGCAGGATTCAACTCAGAGTATGTAAAACCAGCTACCTGAAACAGGCCTCTGACCTTTTGGTCTTGAGAGCATCAAGCTCCTGATGACACAGCTGTGGGGGATAACTGTAACACGCAATACCTTCTGCCATGGCTAGGCCAGGACCCAAGAAAGAGTGTTCTTAACATTTGCAACATTTATTGGAATGAAAACCAACATTTAAAAATACATTTCTACAAGAGTGTATGGTGTGGTTCACTTCATAACGATGGACTTTAATTTAAGAAGAAGATCTGATAATGCTTTTCATCCAATGGTCCATAAGAATCAGATTCTACCTTAAACAAGACCATAGTAACGTAAGTCCATGGACAAGCCACGTGACTCATTCAAAGATTTCACTCCACTGACACTAACAGAGTAGGCATTTTGGTCACCTTGGTCCTCGATACATGTTGTTTCAAATTCAAATTCAAAATATGTCATTGTCTCTCACAGAGTGACAGAAAATTGCCTTCAATTTGAGGCCCACAACATAAATACAACATAAGACTCACATAAAATCACACACCAGTAAAAATAAAATGGAAAAAAGCATGTGTGTAAAGTGAGGCTGCATTAAAAAGGGCTTTTCTATTTGCTCTTGTTTAAAGTTTAAAATGTGTATCCAATAATATATTGAATATGCCACCACCACACTCCTGACAAAAGTAGTTGAACTAGTTCCCCCGAATTGCCTACCACTCAAAGTACCACTGGGACTGAGACGATACTCAAAGTGCAAATTTGCAAGTTTAAGAGGCACCACAGAAACTCATCACCTACACGCCTATTTTTTCCTGCTCTATATAAACATCAGACAGGTTTACAGAATCACAACTTCTACTGCCAGAGTGAGAATGAAGACCATCACTGTTGCTTTCCCGTTGTTGCTGCTGGTGTGCCATGTCTCCGGAGATCTGAACACTGATTTACTGCAGTTGACCAGTGAAGTGAGATCGTTTCAATTGCAGACTGAAGGTAAAGTAATATTTAGCAATCGGAATAAGTAATTGCACTTGAAAACCGAGAAAAAAAACAATGTTGTATTACATGGGTATCGCCGCACACACACACACACTAAATCAATGTCATGTCATTTAAAGCACGATAACTTTTTCTTCAAGTGTTGTTGTAATTATTCCTCATGGGGGCAACAGACGTTACCGTTTTAGATTTAATCAGTAAAGAGTCTACTATTACAGGAAGTTTGGTGTTCCTTTTATGTTTCAAATGATTGTGCCATATTTTAACATCAAAGCCAGCTATTATTATTAAGCATAACCAGTCAGGAGTTTTTTTTTTTTTAAAGTTTACTGCAAAAACTTTGTCACCTCAAATCACATCCGATCGATAGGGATGAGTATTATGGCCACAGGGAGGAAAAAAAGATAGAGGAATTTTATTGATATTTATAATTATTTATTATTCTTTTTCTATAGAGGAAGTTTTTTTCTTTTTTCACCATGCATTTCGGGAATAAAGTCGAAATATCGACTTTTTCAACAACAAAAAAGAAGTGGTAGAATAATTTTTTTAAGCAGAATTTTTATTATTATTTTTTTTCATGTATATCGATGGTGCAGTGAATTCAAACCCTATTTTTATTAATGTTTTCAGTGCGAGCAGAACAACAGCAGACTGAGATTGACAGGCTGAAGAAACAGCTGACAGGTATTGTGTAGCTCTGATCATATAAGAAATGTAAAAACTATTTCCTGCTGAAAATGCGTGTCTATGAATGGAGCTTAAAAGTAAAAAATGCACAATCTAGGTTATGGAAGATTTGGAATATTTAGAAGTTTAAAATAGAGTTTTTTGCAGAAATAATGAAAAAGTTGAAACACAGGAAAAAACCACTTTAAACTGTGAGATAGTAAAATTGAAATGCTTTAATGATCCTTTGCAGGAAATTACAGTGTCACATAAACAGCGTCTGGACAGACATAACAACACACATATTCCCTCATAGCTAAAATACTTAAAAGATAAAAACAATAAATACAATAATAAATACTAAAAAGTGCAAAGTTATATTTGTGCATTATAAAATCGAATGGCAGCTGGTATGCAGGACTTCCTGTAGCGCTCTGTTTTGCACATTGGTGCAATTAGTCTTTTACTGAATGTACTGTTCTTGATGACCTTCAGGGCGTGGAGTGGGTGAGTGGGGTTGGTCATCATTGAACCCAGTTTGGTCAGGATTCTGGCCTCTGCCACCTGCTGGACTTTCAGCTGCTCAGCCCCGACCACTGAGCTGGCCTTCTTGATAAGCTTGTCCAGCCTGTTTTTGTCTGCTTTGCGAGCACCTTCTCCCCAGCAAGCCACAGCAAAAAACAAAGCACTGGCCACCACTGAATGGTAGACAGTGCACAATAGGGGTTGGCAGATGTTAAATGACCTTAGTCTCCTCAAGAAGTAGAGTCGACTTTGTCCCTTCTTGTACACTGCCTCCATGTGGCTTTTCCAGTCCAGCTCACTGTCGAGCTGCACACCGAGGTACCTGTGGCTGGCGACCATCTCCACCACAGTGCCCCCGATGCTGACTGGTGCTGGTTGAGTCCTCCTCCTCCCCCTCCTGAAATCCACAACTATCTCCTTTGTTTTTGAGGTGTTGAGATGGAGATGATTGTGTGTGCTCCACTCCACAAAGTTCTCTATGGTGTCTCTGTACTCCTCCTCATTTCCCCCTGTGATGAGGCCAACAACAGCTGTGTCGTCTGAGTATTTTTGCAAAAAGCAGCTGTTGGTGTTATGTTTATGATCCGCTGTGTAGATGGTGAACAGGAATGGAGCCAGCACAGTTCCTTGTGGAGCCCCTGTGCTGCTGAGGATGGTGCATGAGGTATTGTCCTGTAGGCGCACATACTGTGGCCTGAGATGAAGGTAGTCCAAACACCACAGTACCAGTAATGGATCCACCTTCATCATCTCCATCTTCTCCCCTAGCAGACGTGGCTGGATGGTATTGAAGGCAGATGAGAAGTCAAAGAATGTTATCCTAACAGATGCATCAGGGGTGTCCAGATGTGTGTATGCCCTCTGCAGCATGTAAATGAGGGCATCATCGACACCGATGTTAGGCTGATATGCAAACTGTAAAGGGTCCATTAGAGTTGACACACTAGTCCTGATGTAGGAGAGGACAAGTCTCTCAAATGTCTTCATGATGTGTGAAGTGAGCGCAACTGGCCTGTAGTCATTGTGGTGCGTGGGATGGGTCTTCTTTGGGACAGGTACCAGGCAAGATGTTTTCCACAGCCTTGGGACCTTCTGTAGGCGCAAGCTCAGGTTGAACAGGTGTGTCAGAATACTACACAGCTCTGAGGAGCAAGTCTTCAGTAGCCTTGGGCTGATGTCATCGGGCCCAACTGCTTTCCCCGGCTTCAGCCTGTCCAGCATCATCTTAACCTGGGCAGTATGGAGAGTCACAGGTGGGGTTGCTGGTGGAGTAGGAGGTGAGAAGAGGGGACTCTGTGCAGGTGACATCTCAGGAGTGTTGGAGAGAGGGAGGGGAGGTGGAGAGGAAGCAGCATTGGTCAGCAGACCAGGTAGGGGCGGCTGGGGTGGTGTGGGGCAGTCAAACCTGTTGAAAAATCTGTTCAGATCATCAGCCAGACTCAGTTCACCATCAGGCAGTGTGCTTCCCTTCTGCTTCATGCCCGTGATCTTCCGCATTCCAGCCCATACCTGCTTCACTCCATCCTGCTGCAGCTGTTGTTCCAGTTTGAGCCGATATGCTTCTTTCCCCTCCTTAATCCTCACCTTCAGTTCCTTTTGAATTTCTTTGATTTTATTCCTGTCGCCCTCCCTGAAAGCCTTTTTCTTCTCATTCAGTAAGGCCTTCAGGCTGCTGGTTATCCATGGTTTGTTGTTAGGGAAGCAACGAATTACCCTGGATGGCATGATGTCATCATAACAGAAATTGATGTAATGGGTAATGCATTCTGTTAGGCCATCGATGTCTTCCCCATACTCCTCACAGAACACATCCCAATCTGTTGTCTCAAAGCAGCACCTCAGAGCTTCATCAGCCTCAGGATGCCAGGCTCGTAATGTTCTGGTGGTGACAGGCAGCCTCTTTGCAGCTGGGGTGTAGGAGGGAGAGAGATGGAGCATGTTGTGGTCTGATCGACCAAGAGGGGGCAGTGCTGTACATTTGTATGCATTTTTTACATTTGCATACAAGAGATCCAGTGTTTTAACACCTCTAGTTGCAGTAAGTAGTAATGTAATGGCTTGAATTTATATGAATCAACTGAGTTAGTTTGAAGATATGGAAAAGTAATAAAGGGACTTGAACATTTTAATAGTAGAATGGTTTAAGTAGCTGAAGATTGGAAGGAGTTCTAGAGTAATTTCACCTCATGTGTAATGAATCTAGAATATATGCAAGTTTAACTTTTTGAATTTAAATAAATAAAAAAAAAACTTTTCATTGATATTACATTTTTTTGTATGCATCTGTATAATACATATAATTCTATATTGCAGGTGGACATGTGGCTTTCTCGGCTTCTCTGTTGCCTGACGGCATATTTACAATTGAAATCTCAGAAGCAGAAAATAACCTGGTCTTCAAACACGTCGTCACCAACATTGGGAACGCCTACAATCCAATAACCGGTACCTGAACTATATATTACACCTTTAGTCGATTTGGCAAACCGTTTAAAGGAGTCAGTGATTCTGGAGAACGTTTGTTGTCCGAATCACCTTTTGTCAAAATCAGTGAATATCTCCTCATGAACCACTACCTGTACATACTGTCTGCACTCCAAAAAAAAATAACTGTTAATGTACAGCCTAAGCTCTGTAAACGGGGAAGTTACTAGCTACAGTGGCTCCCCTTTGTTTACATACTATTTGTTAACAAACCAGTTTACAGAGCCTAGGCTGTGTATTAACACTGTATTTTTTTTCAGCGCACTCTCAGCACTCAGTACATACCGTATAAATGTTTTTTCTTTTACTTATTCAGACCAGATTTCCAGAGGCTTTAATATAACATAAACACACTTTCCACAGGTGTGTTCGTTGCCCCGCTGAAAGGAGCCTATCACTTTGAGTGGTTCATCGGTGGATGGGGCGGTACTTCTACCGGCGCTCAGTTGTTCAAGAACACAGAATCCATCTTCCTGGCATTTGCACACACACAGAACCGAATACTGTCTACTTCTAACGGGGCTTCGCTGCAACTCAACCCGGGGGATAAAGTGTTTTTGCGTATGTGGTCTGGATCTGCAGTGTACGACAATTTTAATCACCACACCACCTTCAGTGGGCATCTGCTTTTCAACATGTAACATTGTTGTGGGTGATAAACGCCATTTCGATTCTGATGTATGTCTTCTTGCTTATATCAGAACTGACAATAAAAAACTTTGACTTTTGACTTGACATGCAAATATCTTCATCTACATAATGTTCAAGGCATAGTTCAACATTTTGAGTTTCAAATACAAATATATACTGGAAAAAAACAGGAAGTCCCAGTGACGGTCACATTTTTATTTGATTCTAAAATGACAATGTGTAAAAATATAGAGCGCCACATAAGGTGGTAAATAAACAAGTCCCAACCAGCACACAGGAGCGTTTAGTGATGTTGTAAAGTGTATCTGTTGACCTGTTCCCCTTGACAACCAGTGTTTGAGCTAAGCTAACCTGGATGTGTAACATTTAAATTTGATAAACTCTACAGAAATTTGTTTTTGATGAGTCAGGCTATGCTCTAGTTCTTATGACATAATAGGTTTTTTGAACCAATCACATCAGTTCTCTGCCCGAATGTTAAAAAAAAAAGACTTTCGGCATAGAGACATCTTGATACGGCCACACCCCTACACAGTCATGTCAAATGGTCTAGACTCTAGACAGTAAAAAATATGTTTTTTTTAAACTGAGTTGAATACAATTGATCAACATTTATTTTCAATCGGATTGTTGTAAATGCCTATTAGGACACCCAACTTTGACATCATATATTGAGTTTGACTATTGTAGACCAGGTTTACAGGGGCTTTAGTATTCCTTGCATTTAAACGATTGTAATCTTAATCTGAATCACTGAAGCAAAATCAATTTCAAGCTCTCATTTTCTGTCATATAAAAGCTAGATACATGTTCAAATCTGCAAATGAAATGAAGACACATTTCAAGTTATTATTTGTTTGATTCCTTTGTCATTAAACATCACTGCAAAAGCATATCTGTGTCATTATTATTCTTTGTTCAATTAAAAGAGGTTGGACTGCAGCATGCATAAAAGCAGATGGAAAAACACCATGGATTAAAGCTGGGATGGAGGATTTGGGGTGAAAATGGCAGTTGGGATAGAGATTCGAATTCAAATACCTCAACCGCTCCACTTGTTCTCTTTGGTCCCTCCCTGACACTCTCTACACCAACAAAGTCATGCCAAAGTGAATGGACAGTCCCAACAGCCAATAAGAACAGAGAATCAGAGCCTCGCTCCGATTGATCAAAGTGTACAGCTCATGTTAACCAATCAGAAATCATATACCCCAGCTTTAAAGAACTGTTCAACATAGATAAAAGGCTGGGTCCGACTGTGTTTAAAACCTCTTTAAGAAACGTGGTGGGAATAAAATCAAAGTGGCTGGTTTCATGTTTGTTAAGATTTCGGATAAAAAGGACAGTGAAACCGGTTGAAAATGGGGTAAAATGCATACAAATGTCTCTACTGGTGGATAAAATGCTGTCTGGAGTGATGATCTGATGCCTAATAAAATCAACTTTGTCTTTAAAAAAACTGTAAAAACTCCTCACAGGTCTCTTGTGTAGCACAATTAAAATAAGAGGGAGAAGAGGAGATGACTCATTGGGGCGGCAGTGGCGAAGTGGGTAGGGAGCTCGCCTCTGGTGTGCAGGGTCGGAGGTTCGATCCCCCGTCTCCCCGCCACATGTCGAAGTGTCCCTGGGCAAGACACTGAACCCCGAATTGCTCCCGATAGTTAGCTTAGTTAACTTAGCACCGTAGTGCTAAGCCTACCCTGCGTGGTAGCTGCTGCTATCGGTGTATGAATGTGTGTGTGACTGGGTGAATGTGTACAAAAACAATGTAAAGCGCTTTGAGTCTGTGATAAACGGAGATATAGCGCTATACAAGTCCATTTACCATTTACCATGACTGAATCTAAAACCTTAAATAAAAGTCTGGGGTTCGAACGTTTTTTTTAAATCAGGTTAGAGAAGTAGGAATTGTTTGCTTCTTTTACTGCTGATTGAAAATGCTTTAATATTTAATCATAAAACAATCACTATGAAAAAGTATTACGTTAATACTAAATACAACTTAGAAAAGTTTTTTTAAATCAGGTTAGAGAAGTAGGAATTGTTTGCTTCTTTTACTGCTGATTGAAAATGCTTTAATATTTAATCATAAAACAATCGCTATGAAAAAGTATTACGTTAATACTAAATACAACATAGAAAAGTTTTTTTATAAAAGGCATAATTTATAATGGAAACTACGTACAAATAATACAACATTTGTCATTATTAATAACTTGTGTGTAATAACTATGTAAATGTAGAATAACTATAAATATTACTAAAATACTATTTCAAAGTGTTTTTGTTTGTCAACCTATCCCGGGGTAACCTGTTTGTCAACCCATCCCGGGGTAACCTGTTTGTCAACCCATCCCGGGGTAACCTGTTTGTCAACCCATCCTCTTTTCCCGATTGGTCTTCAGGATTGGTCATAGGTCTGCTCATTGAAATGTATTTTCTCATTTGCGACATTGGCTTCCATTTTATCTTATTGCAACTTAGTCTACAATGATGAGTTATTAACACACATGAAGGAGATTGATTAACCCCATAAAGGCAAATCTGTCATATTTTATACTTAAGTTTCTTAGACTTTAACATTGTGTGTTGAAGTCTTCTTTCAAGTTTTATCAGGGTATGTTCAAAAGGTTACAGTAACAATACAATGTATATTAAAATGTATATTTTACTATCAATATTCACTGATTGATTTCTTACCTCGTAGTTAATAGTATAATCATGTAAAAATTTGCGAAATATTGTATTTCACGATGCAATCTGAATTATGCCTACCATAATGCCAAATTGACTGCTTTGATCATGTAAATTAACTTGTTTCTGATCGAGCTTGTTGGAAAAACATGTTCTTTAATTAGTTGTTGAAGAAAGAATAAAAAGAGAAAATTATCTATTTTGAGCTTATATTTTCAACGCTTTAGTTGTATTAAAAGTAAACTGAATAGGCAAGGTTACAATGATCATGTAATATAGAAAAGAGAATCAGAAGGAATTTAACATTGTACAGAGTCAAATATATATAAATGTGCAGAATTATGATTGGTTTATGATTGTCGCAGTGATTATCCCTGGTGGAACTGGTTATCGGGTCTCGCAGAGGGTTGGCTCATGCTCTTGGTCCAATAACATGAGTGAGAGCTGTCAATGCGGAAGGAAAAAAGTGTCCTATCCCACATGCCTCTCATGTGTTTGCCTGCCGCTAGCATAAGGAGTGTATCTGACCTTCCATTGTAAAATAGTTACTTTAATGCCTCTTCTGTGCTGAGAAGATGTATTTCTCTCAAGGCTATGATGTTCCCACATGACTTGCATGTAAAGCTGTGACTGTCAGACAATTGAAGTGACTGATTATACAAATCATTT
Source organism: Ammodytes marinus (assembly GCF_949987685.1). NCBI lineage: Eukaryota > Metazoa > Chordata > Actinopteri > Uranoscopiformes > Ammodytidae > Ammodytes > Ammodytes marinus. Next base: position 28,878,085 of record NC_137217.1, read on the forward strand.
GATTATAAGTTAATTATAATGGTTATTTCTTATTATATACATTTAAAGGGTTAATATTACAAGGTTAGTATAACAAAGTTAATATTTCAAAATGGATTTCCCTAACAAGCTTTTGTTAGACCATTGTTGTGATCTCAATATATTTCCATAAATATACAAAAAACTAATATTTGCCAACATTTCTTTAGAAATTAAGAGATTTAAAAATGTAAAATTATCTATTTTGTCAAAAGGTCCAATGAACACTTGAGCTACCTGTCAGGCTTCCTCAGAAGGGTAAATGATGTAGGCCTGTTACCATCTACTCCCTCTACACATCCGACTGCAGTCCCGCCCACCCGGAGAACATCATTGTCAAATTTGCTGACGACACAACGGTGGTGGGGCTGATGACAGGGGGAAACGAGGCGGCCTACAGAGATGAGGTCCTGAAACTTGGTGATTGGTGTGCATCAAACAACCTGACATTGAACATCACCAAGACCAAGGAACTCATCCTGGACTTCCGACAGAACAGAGCCGCTCACGCCCCCCTGCACATCAACGGTGAAGCTGTAGAGCAAGTTGAGTCCTTCAGATTCCTCAGGGTCCACATTTCTGCTGACCTTTCCTGGTTGGTCAACACCTTAGCGCTGGTCAAGAAGGCCCAGCAGCGGCTACACTTCCTGAGGGTGCTCAGGAGGGAGCAAATAAACAGCTGCTGGTGACCTTCTACCGGTCCACCATCGAGAGCCTGCTGACCTACGCTGTGTCAGTGTGGCACTCCTGCTGCACGGGGGCCGACAGGATGAGACTGCAGAGGGTGGCAAACATCGCACAAAAAATCATTGGCTGCCCTCTGCCTTCCCTAAGCACCATACACAACTCCCGCTGTCTCAGCAGGGCCAGAAACATCCTGAAAGACACCACCCACCCCGGCTTCCATCTCGTCAACCTGTTGCCCTCTGGAAGGCGCTTCAGGTCCATACGTGCCAGAAAAAATAGACTCAGAGACAGCTTCTTGTTTTTTCCCAAAGCTGTCACCATATTCAATTCCAATTTGCACTAATACAACTGCACTGACGCACATATTTCCACTGACCACTGCACCACCAGACATATCCCCTATATCGTTCTATGTTTTTGATGTCTGTTTTTTGGTTCAAGTTATTCTGGATTCTCATCCCTGACCTTTTGGTCTTGAGAGCATCAAGCTCCTGATGACACAGCTGTGGGGGATAACTGTAACACGCAAGACCTGCCATGGCTAGGCCAGGATTTAAGAAAGGGTTTTCTTAACATTTGCAAAATTTATTGGAATGAAATCCAACATTCAATGTATGTATCGTGTGGTTCAATTCATACCAATGGACGTTAATTCAAAAAAGATCTGATAATGCTTTTCATCCAATGGCCATGTGAAGCAGATTATACCTTAAATTAGTTGTAAATCCCCTTGAGGAATCAAGATGGGAATCTTAAATTCCTGCTGAAGCTTGTATTGTAATTGTGAAATAAACTTGCTTTGCTAATTTTAATAATCTTGCTAATCGGCCCAATAGAACAGGGGCCGTATTCACAAAACATTTTATCTTAGCGCTAAGAGTACTCCTAAGGAGCACTAAAAGTTCTTAGTAAGGAGTTATTTCTTAAAACCTATTCACAAAGCTGCTAAGACCAACTTTTACTAAGGAATGGGAGGGACTCCTAAGCTAAGACTAGAGGGCGGTGTTGACCCTGTTGCTATGGATGATGTCATGTTCATACCTTCTATGCCCACAGTGATTGGCTGTGAGGGAATGAGAGCTAAGAGTGAATTTATGATAGAAACACTGTGGGAGAGCAACGGAGGAGATGCTGCGAAGTGCCACATATAGGCCTCTAGTAGGAAATTAAACCCAAACTTGACACCAACAGTAACTTTCAGTGCATTGTAAACCCAAAGCAACTGCAGGAAAAGGAACTTAATAAATATTTTTTTATATAAATTTAATAAATATAAATGTGTCTATACTTTCTAAATATAGCTTTACTAAGATCATTAACCCCTTACAGCTATTAAGGTACCTATTGTAAAGCTCACTAGCGTTAAATCTCTCCAAAACACCATCAAATGGTTGTCTGTGAATTACTCTTAGGGCCAGTTTCACAGACATGGATTAAGCCAAGTCCTGGACTAAATGGAATTTTGAATGGATATTGTCCATTGAAAGTACAATTTAGTCGCGGACTAGGCTTAATCCATGTCTGTGAAACTAGCCCATAGTGTCTTAGGAGTCCTTTTGAGGACTCCTAGCTTTTCATAGATTTACGAGCTAGTTTTAGCGCTAAAATGCTTTGTGAATTACACTTATCTTAAAAAGTTAGGAGTCCTAAAATTAGGAGTGAAACGCCCCTTATTTTTGAGAGTTACTCCTAAATCAGCATGTTAGGACCTACTCTTAGCCTTAAAATGTTTTGTGAATACGGCCCCAGATTTATATATATGTCATAATGTTTGTAAAATAAATGGCTTGCACATGTTGAAACTGGTTTACATGTTTATTGAGAAGGAAGTCTTTTCTTGGACAAAAATAATTGAGATGGTTATAGCAATGATGTTTTTACTGTAACATTACAAAAGGTGCTGTGATCTAGTAAACATTCAAACACTTTCCCTCCGTTCAAATACCTATACTATCAGATAGTATAGGTATTAGAACGCAGGAAAGTTTTTCTACCACACTAAATAGTAGATAATCTACTATTTAGTGTGGTAGAAAAAAGATTTAGGATGTCCCGATTCTTGTGGCCAGATTTAGGATGGTTAGAAATGCCCATATGTCTACTACATCCAGACGAGATTTTTAGTGTTGACAACTGCATCCTATTTTGGCGATTCTGACCCACAATCCAGTGTGCACCTGAAGTGAATGCCTACTGCATCTTAACTACATTATTTTTATCGTCGGATGCAGTATGTAGAATAGTAAAAAGAAAGAGTATGCGATTCGGAACACACACATGGTTATTGGTAGTACAATCGTTGCTTTGAATGTGAAATAACAGACTTCAGTCTCTTGGAACCAGGTTGCTAATACTTATTCACTTTTTTTTTGCAATTATTTTAACCCTCCCTCCACAAAGAACTCGCTGCAGATGATGGTCAGCGCAGCTATCAGGGCCATGAACTCCTCGAAGTCCACTTCTCCATCTTGGTTTGTATCCAGGTTGGTCATTATCTCTTTCACCGCTTTGGGATCCTTGGTGTCCTAAAAACACAAGCGTTGGGAAGAAAATTAAAAGCATTGGAGAGATCTAGAAGTAAGTAAATAATTTATTTCGGTCCATGACCACAAAGCATAATACATACACTGGTTAAGAATTGTAAAAAGGGCAATGGCCGAAAAGGTGTAGGATGAAGCCGAGGCTTATTATGACATTTTATATTGTATATCAAAACTAGAATATTTGGAAAAATAAATAAAAATAACTTGATTTTACTTAAGTAGCCTAGTATTTCGAAGTCAAAGTCAAAGTAATTTTTATTGTTAATTCCTACAATATGCGCCGCGATGCAAAAGTACAAAGGATAAAATTTGAAAAGATGCAAAAAGTAATATATACAATTAATACATTATAATCAGTGCAACAGGTAAGACAAAACAAAACTGTATAAAAAAGAAGATAGATTGAAATGTGTAATATGAGGAACTTTATTTCCGAAATGTGCAATATGCAGTAAACTGAAAAAATTGAAAGTGTAAACTATTCGGGCATAACAACGTGCAGACAGAGTATACATAGAAATCACTGATTTACGTTTCATAAGATCAAATCCTAATGCAAACTGCATACACGTCCAAAACGAGAAGCATCTCAAGCTCTGTGGAGTCGAGGTGTTCCCGTAGCATCATTGTGATTTGCCATGTTCAAATAAATTAAAGAACCACTCATACTAATTGATTAGTTATGTAATTGAACAGATGAATGAATTGAGGGAATTTGTGGCATTTCTCAATCTAATAATAAGATTATCGTTTAGAGACTCACTGCAATGAAGTCGGACAGTTCTCCCGTCAACAGTTTTTTCATCTCAGCATTGCTCAGCTTGTATTTGTCGCCTTCCTTTCCAGAGTAGCTGTGGAACACTGTGATGAACTCCTGAATACAATCTTGAAGTTTGCGAGGCATTTTTCACTCCAATTGATTTCTGAAATGTGAAATAAAGAGAGTCGGTGTCCAAAACAGAATATTATATTAAAGCTGCTAAAAGGCGATGACCTCGGTCCTCTGAACGACCGCGGCAACAAACAGTTTTTCCTGAATGCAAAGTGAGTGAAAAGAGCCCTCAATCTCTTAAAATAAGAAGATGTGCAGTAATGATACAAATCGTGCTCGGGCCCTAATTACTAAGAATGCAGGAGGAAAAAAAGTTGTTTTAGCATTGTTATGGAAATGGGTTAGATTTGATCAACCAAAGGGTGATTCTGATCTTTATACTGAAGACCAATAGCCTCCAACAATACATTAGATTCAACTTTGACCACTTCTAACTAGAAATGAAAAAAAAAAAGATGTAAAGTGCAAATGTATAAAAGTGACATGAATAATAACAGTAAAGGTAGATAGGATTATGCCAAGACACATTCAGTGAACACTCTCAGTATTAACAGGACGATATGATGACGGTTGGAGGGAGGAGAAAAACTAAATCATGATGCCAAAAGATGCAATAGATGCTGACACATCAACATTGGAAAAGCAGTAAGAAACGTGTCCAGGCATTCAGCAGGCTTGGACTTGCTAGCATTTCTGCTCTCATGGTAATCAACTGCAGAATGATCAAGTTCTGTCAGTAGTAGACACCTATGTATGTTCATTGTACACATTGTAGGGAAACAAATGTATTAAGAAATATCTCAGCCCAAAATACTCTTATTACTTACATTAACGGAGCATTAACTAACTGTTAATAACTGCTTAGTTTGTGCGAATTAAGCATTAATTTATAGCATGGATTAACCTTTATGCTTGGTTGTAATTTAACTGAGCATTAATTAATTATGCATAGTTAATTCATAACCAAGCATTAACTTACCCATTAATAACTAATAAATAACGCGTAATGCTTAATACACATTAACTAACCATTAATAGCACTACCAAAGCATTAAATAACAGTTACTTAATGAACCCTCATTGTAAAGTGTTTCCGAAAAGTTAATATGAAGAGACAACATGGAGAGACTAATATTCAGAGGTGTGGAACTCGAGTCAGACACATTTGATTGAGAGCAAAGAGCAGTAACTCACCTGAACGCTGACGCTGATAGATGCTGCTGGTGCAAGTGTCTTCAGCTCCGCTCTAGTCTCAACAGTTATACAGTATGTCTCACCTCAAATACCTGCTAATACACAATGATCAGACAGGCGCCTCCCCCTTCTATCTGGTGAGCCACACAGTTTTTCAAAAAGTCTAATCTGGATCAGAATGATGACATTTCTCATTTCAAATAAAATCAGTTTTATTTGTATAACCCAGTATCACAAATAGACATTTGCCTCAGTGGGCTTCACATTATGCCGTACAGTATGACACCCTAATGTCTTATCTTGATATTGTACGCCCCTGTAAAGCACTTTGAATGGCTTTGTGTCTGAATTGTGCTGTTTAAATAAATTTGCCTCTGCCCTAAGACCCTTTTGCAGACACATTGGAAACAAACATGAAGTCCACCTTTCACACAGGTAAGAGAGAGAGGTCCCAAGAAGACAGTGACGGTCCATCAGAAATAACCATTTGTGAACATAGGAGACATGGAGAAGAACACTAGGAGGATAGAGTGAGAGAAAAAGATAGTTGGGCTTGGACCCTCATGTATATGTGACAACAAACATAGAGCTGCTCCTCAATTATCAGAGATATTCCAAATCAATAACTTTGTGTAACTCTAGAAATGAAACAGACCCAAGGTGTTGGCAGACTCAGCTTTAATACTTTTTGTGGCAGGGATTCAGAGCTTTAGACTGTGAACATGGTTTTACTTTTTTTTTTATAAATAAAAAACTGAAATATGTGGATATCACTAAGGGGGCTGAATACTTTTGCACGCCACACTTTTCAGTTTTTTATAAAAAAAAAATTAAATCATATTTAATTTTCATTCCACTTCACAATTATGCGCCACTTTGTGTTGTTCTATCACATGAAATGCCAATAAAATAAATGTACGTGTGTGGTTGTAAAGTGACAAAATGTGGAAAAGTTCAAGTGGGATGAATACTTTGTCAAGCCACTGTATGTGTGACAACAAACAACCAACCATAGGGTCGGGGAGATGCATTGATTTCCAGAAAGTATATCAATGTATAAACAGTATTTGAATATTTAACCTTTTGCAGATACATATTACTTCTGTAAAACAAAATCTGAAGTCATTTTTATTTATGGCTTTTGTTTTATAAAACATGGGTTCTCATTTTCAAGAGAGACCTGTTAAGACAACAACAGTTCAACATGAAGTTATAGACGCACAAGACATTTAGTTCAAAGCCAATAAATAATGTGAGGCATAATGAAACACATCAAAGTCAAAGTGCAAGTGTGCAGTAATCAGAGATTGCAATTAGAGCGGCCACAGAATTATTTTTAAATTAGTTTGAAATCCCCTTGAGGAATCAAGATGGGAATATTAAATTCCTGCTGAAGCTTGTTCCAGGTTGAGGGGGGCAGATTATTAAATTAAGTTATCTTTATTAGTCATTTTACACAATGCATATCGAAATTTGTCTTTTCATATATTTTAAGTTACCACACTTCAGGTCAGAGCGCAGGGCCAACCATAGTGCAGCGCCCCTGGAGCAGTTTGAGGTTAAGTGCCTTGCTCAAGGACACAATGGTAGACTACTTACTACTAACACCCTCCTGTTCGGTGCCGGGGATCCAACCGGCGACCTCATGGTTATTGGTCGCCCCCCTTTCCTCTAGGACATCCTACCACCTGTCTATACACGTCTATCTGATAATTGAGGAGCTGCTCCTTATTATCTTCCAAATCAATAACTTTTTGTTACTGTGGAAATGAAACAGTCAGTCATAACAGAGCCAGGGTGTTGGTAGACTCAGCATTAAAACTTGTTGTGGCAGGGATTCAGGGCTTTGGACTGTGAGCAATGAAATAGATGAACTTCCCATTCAGCCAACGAGTCTGCTTGATACTGTATTTGGAATAAGACCAATGGCTGCGGATGGGACTTCTCTTAGGTAGCGATTACACAAAGACAGACTGAAGAATGATGGCAACAGGTTCAGGCCTGAAGTATTCAAAGATTAAGCAACTAACTTAACTTTAAAGGTGCTACAAGGAACTTTTAGATATTTCTGAAACAGTAAATTTTTTCCTCTGATGATCATAAATGACATGTAACAGCAAACGAGACCATTAGTGCAAAGAACGCTATTTTTATATCGTTTTTCTTAATGCCTTTGTCCAGATACGCTCACCCAGGAACCACAGCTGGCGTAGTAAAAACACTATCACTTTTGTCCAAAGGGGTTGCAAGAATTACAGTTTTTCACAATTGTTTAAACACATTTTTTGGAACATCAGACACAATGTGCACAATCTGAAACTAATTTACCAACTGCTTAACCAATTCTGCTGAACTCCAAACACATTTCCTGCCTTAGACTCATATTTTCATTCCAAAACACACATTTTTCACAACACTACACACAATTCTCTATATCTTGCACACTCTTCCTGAATTCTCTCTCATGGTATTCACACAGAACACACTGCCAATCAAATTTCTAAACTCAAAAGGCTTTTGTGCAGTTAGCTATAGAAGGGTCAGAGATGAGCTCCTGTTTGCTGTGATTTACAGTAGACTGCACATTTTAGTACAAATACAGTTTTTGCCGAATACTGTAAACACTAAAAGTGACTGCTATGACCACAGCATCACAACCTCTAACTTTTGTAACTATGCCCTAAACCAAAGCACCAACCCTACAAACACGATGTATGCTTTACACTGTGTTTGAAATTCTCCAACACACTTCTTGAAAAAAAAAAACTAATTGAATACCAATCAGTCTAAACCTTAGCACTACAAATAGACCCCAGGTGAGCTCAGCTCCTTTCTGAGACGGTAAGAGTCAAGGAAAGAGGAGGAGAGAGAGCGACAGGAGGACGAGGACAAAGAAGGCAACAGACAGAGACACATACAACAGGGACACTATAGTGGACCATGTTATAGATCATGGCCTATCAATGAGGGAGCCTGGACAGAGAGTGCAGCCCAACCTGAGTCGCTCCATAATTAGGAGATTTAGACTGGATATCAGGTGATCATTTCCCTGTTGCTTCTCAAAGGATGACATTGAGTGTGATGTTGATGAGGCGAAGTGGCCAGACGCAAACAGGAGGCGGTATCCATAAAAGGATTCATAATCCAACCACCCAATTCCTTACAACGCTGTTTTTTTTACCATTGTTCCCTAATTTTACTGTAATTGTTTTTTACTGTACAGTACAGTAGTTTATACTGACGCACTGAAATGCTTGAACTTCAGTCCTACCTATTCATTGTGTTTGTTTGAAATGGCAAAATAAACTATTCTGCAACATGTGTGTTAGCATTTGGCAAAAACCGTAAAGTATTTGTTGTTACTGTAGGTGAAAGTGTATGAACATGCAAAGGCATAATTCTACTGATAAAGCATTCATATAGTGGTTTGCATTTATAATATAGTGTTTTCCATTCTGCACACCAGTGTTCAATGAGTGCTAGAAATGTCTAGTCATATGATGTGTGTGTTTGTCATTTGAAAAGAAAACACCATTTAGTGAAGAGTTAACATTGTTCTGAGGGTAAAGTGTGATTTTGCAAGAGAAGTGAAGGATTTTGCATTTTGTGTTTGAGTTTTGAAATTTGTGTTTAGGGTTTTGAAAAAGTGAGGTAGTCTATCAGAAAATGTGTTTAAGCAATTGTGAAAAACTGTAACACAAACTGAAAGTTCCTCCGAGCACCTTTAAGGTAAAAAAAGCAGTTTTCGGGTCTTGATTTTAAGGCCTCAAAAGTCTGAGGCCAGCAGAGAGGTTATACCGGATCAGTTTACTTCTTCTTAATAAACTGTCAGAAGTCATAAGGATGTAATATTGTCTTTTCTATAAAACATACAGTTTCAGAATAATTAATAAATGTTTTCTAACGTTCGACATGTAACACAAACTGAACTACGTGCTGAACATAATCATGCTGCACTAATTCATGCTGAAGGTTAGATTCTGAATCAGTGGTGAAGTGTTTTATTATTCGCTCCCACCAGCAAAACAATTCGCAAAGCCGTCTGATTTAATGAATTGGGAGCTGGTCGAGTGTGTTTTGATCTCTGACAATAAATATCATTTTCAGGGAGCTCCGTATTTTTATTTATTAATTTGTATTTCTATATTTCTGACTGGTAGGCGTCTCATTTTAGTGGAAATGCATCGAGTCACAACTAGGAGTCACTAAAGCACCTTACAAATGCAATGCAACAGTCCCTGCATTCCAACACCCATACTTCCACACTATTTAGTATGCCAGAAAAAGATTTAGGATGTCCCAATACATGCAAGTCAATTGAAGTATGCTGAAAATACATAAATGCCCCACTAACTCCAACAGCATTTTGGAGTATCTGTCTTCATTCTTGACATTTCAGGGCTTAGCTCTCTACGAAGTCATGAGCAATTCAGATGGTTTTGCGTAAGCCCTCATATTTGCATAAAACACCTGTCTTGCTTCAATAACAGTCCGTTTTATCTGCTGGTCAGAGTTACCGTAGGTTCATTCTTCAAGGTTTTATATTGTGTCTGATGAAAGCGCGAGTGTCTCAGAGCCTCCACCAGGTATGACGTCATCCACTTTGGCCCCGCCAGCGTTTTCCCTTTCAGTGTGAAACACAAGGAGCTGCTGAATGCTACTGTCGGGTTGGGGTCAGGGGGTGTGTGTGAGAGAGTTTGAGAGAGAGAGAGGGTCTGTGAGTGTGACTGTCTTGTAAGATGCCCTGTGTGATGAAAACAAAAATGGACACTAGGGGATGCTGAAGTTAACAGCAAGATTGAATAATAGCATGTTCCATATTTGCAGTTGGGAATTGGACCAAATGGGAACTAACCAAATGAAAGACATATCCTGCTGTGTCCATTTAATTTGAACTTCCGTCAAATTATCGCCCTATTATAGTCCATCATATGTATGGCCTGGAAATGTTCACAACCCGTCAGCCAGTGGGTTGCCAGGTTACATTTGTGCATGTGCCTAAACAACCTTTTATACAGAAATTCACAAGGTTTGTAAAATAAACTGGCAGTCAGACATTGTGAAACCGGTTAACATGTTTATTGAGGTGGAAGACTTTTCTTGGACAAAAAGAATTGAGTTGGTTAGCAGTGATACAAAAATATGCTTCAATGATTAATCTTCAAACACTTGTGTCACTAACATGGTTATTGGTTTTACTGTAGGCCTACATCAACTGTTGCTTTAAAAATATGAATTAGTATGCATTTAGTAGCTTGGAACCAGGTAGGCTACTATTTGCCTTTCTTGTTGCACTCGTTTTCATTCGCAAAGTCGACAAAGAACTCGTTGCAGGCGACGGTCAGCGCCGCCACCAGAATCACAAACTCCTGGAAGTCCACTTCACCGTCTTTGTTTTCATCCAAGTCGCTCATTATCTTCTCCACCACCGCCGGGTCTTTGCTGGCCTGAAAAGCAGAAGTGTCGAGATGAAAATTAAACAGTCCCTGCATTCCAAATCTCATACTCTTTGTTTTTTCTATTCTACATACTACATCTGACCATAAGAAGAATCTAGTTAGGATGCAGGCATACACTGCGATTATACTTTTACTTATATCATCATAACACTGCGCCTTGATCTTGCCTCTTGCTTTTATAGTCGTCGCATCTCTGTTCGTTCGTAGTAGGAGACTACCACATCCGGGTATTTTTGACCATACTAAATCTGGCCCCAAGAATCGGGACATCCTAAATCTTTTTTCCCCCATCATACTAAATAGTAATGGGATACTTTCAAAGCCTTAAAAAGGAATAGTTCAACATTTTTATCTTTCTGCCTCACTCTTCGGCTCAAGAAGATGTGACAGAAACCATTCCTGTAATTGTGTGTGCATAGATCGCTCATCACGGTTAGCTTAGCGCAAACACTGGTGGTCAAAAGATAAAACGTTACAACACTAAATAACTACCATTGTTCCTTTAAGCATCTGAAGGGGAGTCATTTTTAGACATTATGAATGGCTTTTTTTTAAATAAATGTAACATTTTCCGATGCAAGACGACATCCAGGACTTTAGAGATACTGAGGGAAAGGGTCCTAGATGTTTTAGAATACCCGTTGTTCTGGTTCATAATTTCTATACATGGTCTCACTTATTGTAGGAACTTTGTATTTTGCAATTTTCCAAATATGTCATTGTATTTTGTATTGTAAAAATATTTATTCTGTTTCGCAAAGAAATGTTCTAAGGTTGAAGTTTTTCGCCTAGAAATGCTGAACTAGATTTATTCAGCACTGTAAGGTATTATGAGGCGATACAAGATTTGTGTCTGACATTTGGGACACAAGGATTTCTCAGAACTCTGTAGAAATGTATTTTTCTTATGCTGTGGAAACATTTTCAAAAATACTCAGTACTTACTCCCAGGAAGTCTGAGAGTTCTCCAGTCAGAAGGTTTTTCATCTCAGCGTTGCTCAGCTTGTATTTGTCTCCTTCCTTTCCAGAGTAGCTGTGGAACACTCTGATGAGCCCCTCAATAGAGTCTTGAAGTTTGGAAGACATGTTTCACTGCTTCAATTAATGCCTGGAATGACAAAGAGAAAGGTATAATTCCAAAAACATTTTACTCAGACTGCAGCTGAAAAAAAAAAAAAAAAAAAAAAGAAGCATTTTAATGGATTTAACTTTGACCACTGACCCAGCATTGCAAAAAAAAAAAAAACGCAATTTGTAGGTGTAATATGAATAATAACAATAAAATACAGACAGGAATATGCCAAGATGTATTCAGCAATAAAGCAGGCACTCAACTCTGGTTCGGGAAGATAACGTGAACTCTCATGAAGTTGGCGAAAGCAAAACATTTTAAATCAGGATGGCAAAAGAGTCACACAATAGATGCAAACCTTTCCTAACATGTAAAAAATTGGAAAATAAGTAAAACAACTTGGCCTCGCCCTGAGCAAATACATTTATCATTGACACTCTACTGCTTCTCCATTATATTTCAGGGTCATCATCCGTCAAATTATCAAGTTATGTCAGTTGTAGACACCTAATGCTGTTCATTTTACGGCGTGGGGAAACGCATAGCTTAATAAATATCACGCGTTGCTTGGGGTCCAACTTCTGAAGTAAAAAAAATAAAATAAAAAAGGCTTTGAAAGTGTATTCATGCCATCTGTATCCCTGCTATACCCATAACTAACTTCAGATGGTTCAGTATGGAATAAACATTTTGGGCAAACACTTATTTCTGGTCTTGCATAAAGTCAAATAAGTATAATTACCACTCATATCATGTAGCCATTGACAAGAGCCCGTTAGCATAGCATCAGAGACTTCAAAAACATGGGGAGGCTATGTCCAGAGAATAGCCAGACTTAAGGAACATTTGGAATAAAAAAAAAGTGAAGCTAGTGGTATTTTTTGAATTAATTTCACCATTTCCCTTGCCTCTGCAAGGAACTCGCCTGCAGGCATAGTGCATCAGATATGCTGCAATGCATTATCCTGGTCTGCATCGAAGGTCACTTTGAAAACTGTTTTTTGGACAATATTTAAAAAAAAAAGGCACAATGAACCACTGTGTTCACTTAATTGAACAGATAACATGGAGACTAATATGTCACATTGTTTGGTCATGTGGGAGGGTATCTTTCATCAGGCTACTGATTGTGATGGGTAACTGCACCAGCATAATGAAACAGTAACTCAATACAAATCCCTTAAGAATGGAGTTCAAGGGGAGGTTACTTCTCATAGAAATAAGGGTTCTAGATGCAACGGAGAAAGTCAAAATGTTTCAACCTTATTCAATATATAATTGTAAACTGTTTTGTGAATGTTACATTCAGGCCCTTAGTAAATAAAAACACATCAAGCGTTAATTTGAACATATTCTGTGCAAATTAATTTAAAAAAAAGGGGGGGGGGGCAGTGCACATAAAATCATCATGAGCACCCATAATTCATTATCTAAATAGACTGATTCATCATAGTAAACTTCAGTGAACAATATGCAGATTTCATGGGTCAAATTCAGGTTGAGGCCAAAGTGGTTGAAGTGTGAAAGAGTTAAACAGTTTATATATCCAATCTAAATTCAGGCCTTTATAGCCAGACACCCGAGAGGCTGCCACAGGGGGCAGAACCCGTCACCTGGGAACTCTGTGACCCAGAGGAGGACAAAGACCGGCCCCATGCAGAGTGACCGAGCATGGGACCGATTTAAACACTAAGGGGGTGGTAGGATGGCAGATTGGCTGACCAGTAACCATGAGGTCTCTGGTTGGATCCCCGGCACCAGACAGGAGGGTGTTAGTTGTACAACTAGTAGTGGGTGGTATTATACGTCTATGGTGCCCACCATCTCTACCATTGAGCAAGACACTTAACCCCAAACTGCTCCAGGGGCACTGTACTATGGCTGACCTTGCGCTCTGACTCCCTCCGAAGTGTGGTAACTTGAGAATTATGCAGAAAGACAAATGTCAACGTAACCATTGACTAATAAAAGTAACTTAACCATTGCAAGATATAAGAAAGTTGGTCTCACATTAACACACTTTGTAGCTTGGTTTTGAAAATGTGCTGTAGACATACAACTGTAAAATGGAACACTACCACTGCACTTCAATGCCACACATCTATACCATTTAGTAGGCCAGAATTAGTTTGTCCCAAAACATGGATGTCAAATGCAGTATGCTAAAACAAATACCAGTTGCCCACATACATCCAATTGCCTTTTGCAGTATGCCAACTAGCCTACTAAAGTGTAGTATCGTTGAAAAAAAGCGATATTGAACTCAGGGCACATTTCTCCTTATATGGCTATTTTTGCATGAACTGCCTCCTTATGTGTTCTCTGCTACAGCTCCTAGAACCAACAGAACCCACAAAAGTCAGTCTAGAAGTCCGATGTATAATGTTCCTCTTACCTGCACTGTGCTTAGTCAAAGTGGCTCTAAAGCCTTTGCACCCTCATCATGGTGTAAGTTACAGGATCACTTTCTATTGGATTCCCTTATCAGCATGGAGGTTAGAATTAGTTAGATTAAGGGCTATTTATCCACACATTGCACATACTGTTACTGACTTGTTTTAAATAACATTTCCATATTTTTGCAGTTTGTTTTATTGTTTGTGTTTTGCATAATTTTTTTATTGAAATGTTGAATTTTGTTTATGCTTGCTTTCTTTGACAGGCCTCACTTGAAAAAACACATTTCAAAATACCAATGTGAATATTTCTGGTTAAATAAAAAGCTTAGTAAGGTGAAATGAAAAAATAAAAATAGAATATGGTTTGCATTAAGTAAATAGGCTTCATTGAGGCATTCATTTTGAGGATCAACTCTAGAGGTTGCTCGACCCATATTAATATTTCCCATCTGTACTAGTCTAACAGTCGCTGCTTTGTACCTGTCGATGTGTTATCAATCAGCAGGTGAATGACGTAACTATCTCTCCTTCACACTCTCATTCTATCGCTTCCTCTCTCCCTTGTACCTGTCGATGTGTTAATAACTCAGACAATTATTAAACGTCACTTTTCCTAAATGACACGTCGCCACATTCCCTTGATTGGTTTAGTGAATTACCGTAAATCATTTCCTCCCGCCGCGATCAGAGACCTAATTAACAGACTCTGAAATGTCAAATATTCAGCTGGTGTTCAATTAACGCAAACCAACTAGAGCACGAACAGTTTAGAAATGTTACAAACAGCGCAGAGATGCCACGCCACATGACACAATAAAAAAAGTTAAATAAAAAAAAGAACAATGCATCTTACCATTCCTCCCAATGGTTTAGTAGCCTTTAAATGTAAGCCTTATGTTATTTATATAGCCAATTTTAGAAATGTTACTATAGTAGCACAAAGATACCATTTCACATGACCTAAAAACAAACATGTATCTTAACATTTCCCTCCCTGTTTTAGCCGAATGCATGTTGTATAAGTGTCCTATCTAACCTTTAAAGCGTCTAAACCTTCTGTAATATGTAAACAGCAAAGAGGAGAAACTCACCTGACCGTTGACGCTGAAAGATGCTGCTGGTGCAAGTGTCTTCAACTCCGCTCCTTTTATATACTATCTATGCTCCGTTCTCATCCCAACAGTTATATGTTGCACCTGTGCAAATACCTCACCGTCAGATAGGCCCCTCCCCCTCCCTCCCTGATGGAGCACAGGTGCATGTCAGGCCATGTAAGGCAACTGCATAAGAGGACAGTGCAGTTTCTTTTTACTGCATCACAGCTGGAACTACATCACCAATGTTGTATCTTACAGTCCACAAACATATATATATACAAAAAATCATGAGAAGTCGTATGTCCAATAAATGATCAACTCCCCTTTGCAGCAGGTGCATGTGAGGCCATGTATGGCAACTGCACGAGAGGACAGTGCATTTTTTTTTTTTTTTTTTACTGCTTATAATTTTACCTTGGCCTCACAGCTGCATCTACATATGTTGTGGGTTACAGTCCACAAAAAATATATACAAACACCTTTGAGAAGTGAGTAAGTAAAGAACTATATATCCAAGAAATTAGAAACTATTTTAGCTAATAATTCAGTTCAGTATATAGGTCTAAAATGATTCTCAACCAAGACTATATAACAGATGAAAAGATGCTTGCTAAAGGGCAAAGATGCTACTAAACCAGAATGATTAATTACATAATGCATATGAATCTACGGTCTATATACTTACTTCTTGTCTTGAAAGTTGAACACATATCTGAGAAGCAGCGAATAGTCATCATATATTTCTTCAGGATTATTTTTTATTATAAGTTAACATGTTTGGCATTTTTAACTGCACTGCATATGTTGTTTTTAATATGAATTTAACTTTTCCGGATTGCACTGTTCACACTGAATTGTGCAGATAAATTAACATATCAATATACTGTACATGAGTGCCTTCAAAAAAGAATACTTTTTTTAACATGATCTGTACCATTTATCAAAATATGCTTTATCTGTACAGCCCTCAGACACTACAATTACCGGTGTTTGTGCTGTTTCTAAGCAACACATTATGGTCCTATTTCAAAGGCAGTAACTCTGCAATTTATTCTACTTGTGTACACAACCACACTTTTGTAATTAAGTAATTTAAGGCTAAATACGAATGGCAATTGCTACAACATTATTTGTTGAAAGCTACTGTATATGCAATGGACTTCCGTTGACCTGAGCTCTTCTGTGTGCACACTGCAGGGTTATCTTCAGTTACTGTGCACTTATGCTTATAAGGTCTGACTAATGCTTTCCTGTCACATCATTTGCAATTTATGGAATGATTGTGTTAGAGTGAGCGGTCGACTGCAATCCTCTCCTCACTTAATGCAAACCATTAGGGTCGATTTACATCCATATCTATATATGAGAAGCTATATAGACGGCCTGGTTGTGTTTTGCATGTTCAAGAGAATTCCTTTACTGAGCCTCTAGTCTGACTGTTACTGTCTATATTTTATCTCAAACAATGCTATTCAAGTGGTGCACGTCATCCAACATTATCACACTTTCACAGACACGACTGAAACAGTTTATGTTTTTATTCGATCACACAGTAACACATCGAGAATAAATGTCCAGCATTTTACAAGTAATACAAAGAGAGAGGCACATATTGTACCTTTAAAACACAATAACCGGAACAGAAGTGACTCTGCAAAAAAAAAATGTATTCATACTGTATTGTGCATTTTATACATTTAACTATCTAAAAAAGTAATTTCAAATGTTCCACGCCAGCATGCTTTATATTCTAAAAAATGCATTTATTAAATACAATTCACATATGTAGTGGGGAAGACTTGGGCTAACTTTTGACTCATCATTTATGCAAATAAATACCAATTCACAACTGGTTTCTGACATACAGTATGTTTATGCTTAAATACAACTTTCTGGGCTGTGTGGTGTCACATAATCAGCAGGTGAATGATGTAACTCTCTCTTTCTCTCTCTCTCTCTCCCTATCTCTCTCGCTCTTCCTCCCTCTCTCTCCCTATATCTCTCTCTCTCCCTCTCTCTTTCTCTCTGAAGGGGATAAATGACGACAGAACAAAAGTTAAAGTGTGTCATCTACTGGCCATTTGCAAACTCTTAAAATCCCCTCATATGTACATTCAGGCTTCCTGTTGATTGTGTATTTAAATTATTTTTTTTATAACAATCAGGGAACAAGGTGTGCGCTCAACTCAACTTACATCTATCAACAAAACACACACACAAACACACACACACACACACACACAAACACACACCAAACAAACACACAACAAAAACAATGCTACTTTCGACCCTGTCCGAGTTCCTTTATCACATTTTTGACTTATTGCCTATAGAGTTGGTACATTCCTGAAGTATGTAACCGAGCACAGTCCTGTCACAATGTGTCAGCACTTCATCCTAGCACCTTGTTTCCAGAGTGCCACACGGGGAGAGAGAGACAGAGAGAGAGAGGTATAGAGAGAGAGAGATAGAGAGAGAGAGGTAGAGAGAGAAAGAGCTAGAGAGAGAGAGAGAAAGAGAGAGAAAGAAAGGGGTAGAGAGAGAGAAAGAGAGGGAGAGAAAGAGACAGAAGGAGAGCGAGAGAGTGAGATTCTGAGCTCAGCCCTCCGGGGATAACATGACAGAATGGCATGGGGGACGGAGGGATCCTGTTATTGTCTGTCATTATAATGAGAAGCTTTCTTTTGCTTTTGCTTTTGCCTCCAGCTTGACATAACCAAATGCACCAAAGGTCACCTGAGTTCAAGCCTTCACTGACACTGACACAGTTTACTGCAGCAGAGCAACCTTGACTTTTTAACCCTCGGGGGTCAAAATGCCACCACAGGGAGTTGTGTATGATTAGATAGCTCATCCATATCCCTCTTAAAGCTATGCTGCGTAACTTTTTCGTGAATGTCCTTTACATTCAAGCTATTGCCAAACGAGTTGATATAAAGTTGATAAAGCCTATCAGCTCCACTAAACTCTCTCTGTGTTTCTCAGTATGGCAGAGTTTACAAACTGGTGTTGCCCACTGGTGCAGGAGCTCAGAAAAATCTCAAGAAGCGCCCAAGAAATGTTTCAGTTGTTGTTTCTACTGCTAAGAAAAATCCTGGACGTACAGCAGAAGGTATAAAATCCATACGCAATCACCAAAGGCTTTTACCTTATGTAGCTGCGCCAACAGCATTGTTGTAATTCCTCAGAATTCCTCATGGGGGCGACATGTTACGCACTATAGCTTTAAAAAATCTGGTTTTCATAGTTCATTGTTCATGATATTTTGCTGCTGCTGGCCTCCAATCCTCCAAACACATAAACACCTCCCACAGATTATTAGGGTTCATCTCTACACAGTGAGAATCCCCTTTCTACTGGTTGTTCCGGGACTTCAAAATATTCAAGTGATACAGGAGAACACAGACAAAATGGAAACCTAAAATCTTTCTTGAATTTCCCACAAAAAAACGTAGAAAAAACTTCAGTGTCATTCAACAGTCATGTTGTTAGCCTCATAGCATAATTTCCTAAATCATATTTACTCTACTTTTACTCTACATTTACTCTATTCTACATCTACTCTACTCTCTACTTTTCGTTAGCCTAATAGCATAATTGCCTAAGTCATATTGTAAGGGTTATAGAGTAGGGTAAAGCAGATGTAGAGTAGAGTAGATGTAGAGTAGAGTAGATGTAGAGTAAAAGTAGAGTAGAGTAAATATGATTTAGGCAATTATGCTATGAGGCTAACGATGTGATGTTCAGCTCATTACAGTGAGAATCCCCTCTCTGCTGGTGTCGGTGGGACGTCCTAAAGCGCTTTTCAGCTGCGCCCAGAAGAAGACCTGTTGGCTGTCTGTCTGGGGCCACTCCAGGTACGTCTTGGTGCTCAGCATCTTCTTCAGTTTACAGTACTTGCTGGATAGCGATCTGGGTTCTATGGGTTCCTTCATCACCAGTATGACGTCACTGAAGGTCTTGCCCATCGCGCGCTGCTGCGTGAAGTAGAGCTCGTAGTTGCACCACTCGCTGTTCACAAAGTCCCGCGACAGCACAAATATTACCTGAGATCAGAGGGGGAAACAAAGAGGAAGGAAAATATTTATTTAAATTGTACCAAAAGCATCAATTGTACTCACCTTGGCCCCACTACCAGAGAATGTCAATAAAGTATATGTCTGTCTCTCTGTCTGTCTGTCCGTCCATCCGTCTATCAATCAATCAACCAATAAATGTATCTATCTATCTATCTATCTATCTATCTATCTATCTATCTATCTATCTATCTATCTATCTATCTATCTATCTATCTATCTATCTATCTATCTATCTATCTATCTATCCATCCATCCATCCATCCATCCATCCATCCATCCATCCATCCATCCATCCATCCATCCATCCATCCATCCATCCATCTATCCATCTATCCATCTATCCATCTATCCATCTATCCATCTATCCATCTATCTATCTATCTATCTATCTATCTATCTATCTATCTATCTATCTATCTATCTATCTATCTATCCATCCATCCATCCATCCATCCATCCATCCATCCAGTTATGTGCGGCTCTATAATCCTTTTTAAAAAATGGCATAAAACTCAAAACATAAAAACCCCTTTGTATTCCACTGGAGTAAACATTTAAAATCATTAATTTGCCGTGCCGAAAAATCACTAATTTGCTACGCTTAAAAGCACTAATTGCCTTGCTCTCAGCCAATTATTGACTAATGCCAGTTTCTAGAAACTATGGGACGAAGGTCAGCTCAAGTACTCAACAGCCCAATGGTGCAGATAACCCTCATTGTAAGCCTGGTAAATTTTAACAAGTGCCCCTTGGAAAGATAATATGTAATTTTTGACTTGTATAATCAGCCCTTGAAGAAGCAGTTTCACAGTTGTTAAGTTACAGTTTTTTAGATTTCTTGAATTTAAATTATACGCAGGAATTCCTAGAGCAATGGCTAATGCAGGCTTGTTAAAACACTATCAAACAATACAGTTATCCCAACCATGGCACATTCCTTATATACTAAAACGTGAATAATTTGGTTGGTTGATCTTATTTTCTAGATGCAAAATGCAGCCTCACAGAAAGCTCCAGAATCATATCAAGAGGGGAATTATTTTTTTTTCATTATGCACTTTGAGAAAAACTATGATAGGTTAAGAATAAATTGGACAGTTCCAGACCGCGGTGAACCTAAGAGGACGTCTGCTTTCAGTCTAAATGAGGCTGTAGCACATTGCCTGTCTCGCAAAGATCATCAACATTGTTTGTGTTTTAATAACGTTTCGCTTATGAGTTATTCATCCAGTAAGTTTGAATCTGTCAATATCTGTTCAACCTTACCGCTTACTTATCTTGAACTGTGGAGTTTATTCTAGACACTTAAACTTTTCTCTCAAAGTGCATATTAAAAACACTTCTTTCTCTCATTTTGTTTTTCTCCCGTGGCACTATAAAACTCGTCTGTAGAAAGCCCGCCTGGGGAGAAAAAATCAATATGGGAGAAAAAGAATCTACCTTGGCTGAGACATCAGTTTATTGAAACCCAGTTCCCTAAAAGCTGTCTGCCCAAACTATCTGTTAGGTTTCACTATGAGTATTTTCCCCTCTAACCTTATGTTGAATGTTTTAGCAGGGTAATATTTCATGGTCATGCAGGAGCTCATATATTGTTTTTGTCTGCATTATTAAAGGTGGAGTCAGTGATTCTGGAGAATTCTGGTTGTCAAATTCACTTTTTGTCAGAATAAGTGAATATCTCATCACGATACGATACCTGACTGTAATGTGTTTGCGTTGAAAATGCCCCATGGGCCTCGGCCAGCAACGGACCCGGGTTCGATTCCAGCCTGCGGTCGTTCTCTGCATGTCACTCCCCTCTCTGCCCCATTTCAACTCTGTCTCTACACTGTCAATAAAGCATGTTGCTAGCTACGGTGGGCCCCTTTGATTAGATACCAGTTTACAGAGTCTGGGCATCCAATTAACACTTAACAATTAACACCCATTTTTTTTCAGCACACAGATAGCAGATCGTGAGGAGATATTCACTGATTTTGACAACAAAAATTCACCAAGATTCTCTGACTCCACCTTTCCGTATCCCAACATTCCCGACTCTATTTACCTTACGACTGTTTTCAATGTTTTCGATGATGTTATCGATGATCCAGCGTCCGGGATTTGCACTTGTCGTTCCACTTGTGCCCACTGTGGTTTAGCAATCGTAAAAAACTGTAATATACATATATACTGTATATCGGGTATATTTCCCTCGGCACATTCTGTCCGCCCCCCCCAGAGGCACTTGGACTTTCCCCTCTTTCTCACACCTGTTAGAACTCACCTCACCAGCTGTGCGATCACCTGACCTGCTTGTTTATCTGTTATTCAGTTATCTGACAGTGTTAATCATTTAGCAGCCCTAATCCACTGTCCCATCCCCGTTCATTCTAGTGTTTAGTTCCTTGTTCCTTGTGATGTTCCAGTTATTGCAGTTGTGTTTTTAAAGCTTCTTTAAAACGACCCGCACAAAAACATGCATGTACAGTAAGCCATTATCTTCACTAGATCATCTGTAGACTTCCTGTATTATCTTAGCTCAGGTTACACTTGTATGCTGCCTTACTGATAAAGTCTGTATAATTTCAGGGGCGCTCCGGTGGCATAGTGGATAGAGCTCAGGCCTAGTTTCAGCGGTCACGGGTTCGAATCCGACCCGTAGACCCTTACTGCAGGTCATCCCCCCTCTCTCTCTGTCTCCCTACTTCAACTCTGTACTATCAAATAAAGATTGAAAATGCCATAAAATTATTATTATTAAAAAAAGTTTGTAGGTATATTTTCCTCTACCTTACAGTGAGGAACAGGCTCAGTGTCGCAAAAAAAATAAAAATCAAGCTTTGAGCTTACCAGCCCATAAACCAGCATCATCTTTGATTTGAGAGGGATTTCAGGCACTCGCGGAAAAAAACCTCTTGTTATTGAAAACCAAACAATATTAAGTAAAAGGCAAACCCTGGTTTTACAGACAACAGCCATCCAGGAAGGAACTGTTGTCACTAGGGAACTGTTGTCGCTAGTCTCCATGACTGTTGTCCAAGGAACAAAATAGCAGCAAGTAATTAACAAGATAGAAAAATCAGCATTAATCTGTATGAATCCATTAATAACGCTGACAGCCCTGGTTGAATTATTCAAATTCAGAAACTTAACCACAGTTCCTGGTGAAGTGTGTGGCTGCAGAACCTTCTCACTTCACACTTTGGGCTGTGTCATCAACAGTTACTCACAGCAATTGTAAAAGTGAATCCGCACAGACCATGATGCTCTCAAGTATCATCCAGTTCATGTTTGGACATGTTTTGCCAAAGGCTGACTGTGTATTGAGCAATCCTTCTTGTTTTGACCATCTAAGGCCTAGATTCCCACTGTTAAGTTTATCTAGTGAATAAGTTTCTAGACCACTTGAGTTTCGGAAGCAGTTGCCAAACTTCACCAAATAAACACAAACCTTGGAGGAAACTGTCCAGAAGCCAAGCCAAATATCTTGTGTGTGGCTGCACAACTTTCTCACTTAGAGACACTGGATTTATTTTTGTTTCAGTCTTTGCTGTGTCATCAACAGTTAATCACAGTTATTTGAAAAGTGAATCCACACAAACCATGATGCTCATGTGTGTGATCCAGTAGGTACCCAAGTGTGTGACTATGTTTTGCCAAAGGCTGACTGTGTGTATTGAGCAATCCTTCTTGTTTTGACCATCTAAGGACCAACCTCCCACTGAATACTTTTCCAGAGCGCTTGAGTTCCGGAAGCAGCTGCCAGACTTCACCAAATAAACACAAACCTTGGAGGAAACTGTCCAGAAGCCAAATATCTCAGCATGAGTTAGTTATAATTTTTTGACCTGGTATTATTCATTAATTTCTAAATGATTCACTGGCCATGTCCCTCAGTTCAGCCCAAGACAAAGGCATAACTCCGGTACAATATGCAACATTTTTACCCCTTTTTCCCATGTAATAGATGTAATGGATATTTTTGCCTCGTCATAGCCGGAAGACCTCAGCTGAAAACTATCTACAATAACAATAACAATGGCTCTGTTCCATTTGATGTAGCAATGAGCTGAAACAATGAGCCAGCATGTGCAACACAACAGATCCTTTCATGATCCACTCCCATTCACAACGGTTAAACACAGTTCAAATGGAATGTGCCTTACTATTTTATTTGCAGTACGTTAATGACAAAAAATAATAATAATAAATGATTGGGATCACAAAATCAGTTCATTCATTTAATGACTTTTTTTCATTTAAACATTAAATACTGTATAGGTTTAAGATTGCCATTTCACCCAATTTATTTTTCACCGAAACATAAGTAGTTTATAAATAAAATTTGATTATAAATTATACTGTATGGATTAATATAAATTGTGATGCTGAGCGAGATATGTGTGTTGGATCTTCCTTCTTCGTCCTAGACCAGTGTGTATCCTTTTCTTGTGCACCTGCCTGCACATACGAAGGCTTGATGTTCGAATACTCTCTCTCTCTCTCTCTCTCTCTCTTAAATCATCATCTCTATATTAATTCATCAAAATGCCCTCATGACATTATTTATATTCAAAATGTGGGTAGTGGGCCGACCTACACGTGTCAAACATTGACTTGGAAAAGCACCTCATGGTTTTGTACACACAATGAACCACATTTGTTGCCGTTATATTGTACAATGTAATAAACTGAAATATGTGTTGACACTGAAGTGAATTCAACACAATATCACCACTAAATCAGTGGAGGGTTAAACTCAGGGAAGAAAAACCAACAGCCCGTGGCATTGCAGCATATTTGTGCAAAAGCCTTTAACAGATAAGAGACCGCAGACCGCCCAGAACAGGGACGTTTTATATGTGAGAGAGTTAGTGAGTCTGTCGGTAAATTCTCAGGCAGGTTAATGTCAAACTGGCTGGAGGTCATACACTAAAAAAATTAGCATGTATGTGGGTTAGAACGAGAGATGGATGGATAGAGAGTGAGAGAGAGAGAAAGAGAGAGAGAGAGAGAGAGAAAGAGTGAGAGAGAGACACACACACCTACCCCTGTCAAGTTTAAACAGACAGAGGTTTGGTTGACCTACTTAGGGCCTTTTGAAATTTACCAGAGGCAGCTTTTTTATCTTTTTTTCACTTCAGTCATGCTCAGAGCTCAGAGCTCAGAGCATGACATACAACAGGTGTGTGTGTGTGTGTGTGTCTGTGTGTGTGTGTGTGTGTGTGTGTGTGTGTGTGTGTGTGTTTGTGTGTGTGTGTGTGTGTGTGTGTGTGTGTGTGTGTGTGTGTGTGTGTGTGTGTGTGTGTGTGTGTGTGTGTTTTGCCTTGGTAACAGAACAGAGCCATACCACCAAATGTAACTTACTATAATGGAAAACGTTTCCTTAACTAACGTAGTCCTCATTTATTCCATTCACACTCTATAAACGTTTTAGTTTGTATATTGTGTGCAAAATACAATGGACTCTGGTTGAGATCTTTAGTTAAATGCAGTTTGAAAAGCCTGAGACAAGATTCCATCGATTCCTAAAGCTTTGTCTGTGTGTGTGTGTGTGTGTGTGGGTGTGTGTGTGTGTGTGTGTGTGTGTGTGTGTGTGTGTCTGTGTGTGTGTGTGTGTGTGTGTGTGTGTGTGTGTGTCTGTGTGTCTGTGTGTCTGTGTTATTGCCAGATGATATTTCAACATCATTTTGGAGCAGTGTCACGGTTCATAAGACAAGTTCCTTTAAGTCAATATTATTGATGTTGATCTAATCTACTGTCAGTTTGTCCACTGTTTAGATACGATAGCAGAGTGTTTCACTGGTTCCCTCAATCTTTATATGTCATGGAAGGATGGCCACTAAGTAAACAACAGGGTGACATTAAAGCTCCCATATTATACACTTTTCGGTACTATTATACACCATATTATATGGTCTTAGTGGTCCCTAATACGTTTTTCTTTAATTGTTTGCTGAAAAAAACTTTCAGATAATTTATTGTACTATGCTGATGTTCAGCTAATCTCACAATGGCATATTTTTTAAAAAGAGCTGCAGCTCCCCTCGTAAATATACAATCTTTGAGCTGCCCCCGCCCCCTGTCCGGAAGCGAAGCCAGATACGCCTCGCCCTCTGTCTGTCAGGGCCGTGGACCAATAAGAAATAGGGGTGTGGGCTGCACAGTGGAAGCTTCTGGCTTTCCAGTTTGTGAGGTCAGAAAAGGGGAAAATTCTGACTGGAGTATATTGGGGGGGAGGGGTGGGGGTTTCAGAAAGGGGGAGAGTGAGAACAGTAGAGATTGTTATTTTTTTTTAATATTTTGGCAGTCTCTAGGCACACCGTGGACCCATGGATATGTTAGAACACATTTAAAAAGTGCATTTAGCATAATATGTGACCTTTAAAGGTGCCACGAGGAACAACCATTGCAGCAAAGTAGCTACGAGGAACTTTTAAATATTTCTGGAACCGGCTCATTTTTCCTCTGATGATCATAAATGACATGTAACAGCAAGAGAGACCATCAGTGGAAAGAATTATATTTCTATATAGTTGTTCTTAATGCCTTCGTCATGGGTACGCTCACCCAGGAACAACAGCTATAGCGTAGTAAAAACACTACCGCTTTTGTCCAAACGGGTTGCAAGAATGAACACAAACTGTTTAGCTCGCATGTCGTGTGTCTTAACGAACGCCTATTTTTGACGCGCACGTTTATCAGCAAAAAGACAGTAAAATTGATGTGTTTGACATCATATAAGCCACACAACTTGTCAAAAACATACATCGTTTTAACCAAATGAAACCCCAATAAGTTGATGTATTTCTTTATCTATAGATGTATAAAACAAATTATTCATTTATTTATCAGGGCAGTAGTTTTTTTCAGTTTCTCTTTCTCCGGGCACACACATGCTGTCTTGCTTCACAAAACACATGACAGCTTTGCCAACAACGCTTTTTTTCTTGTTTTCATATCCTGTTAAATATCCCTGACCAATGCTAAGTCAATGGAGATAAGACAAGGCACGGGGCTCTCCACACTTCTTCCCCTTGTTCAACCCTTATTTATCCAAGAAAGACCTATACTTATTTTCTACAAATTCAACTGGCTTTAATGGCATTAAAGGTGCTCCGAGGAACTCTCAGTTTGTGTTCATTCTTGCGCCCCCTTTGGACAAAAGCGGGTTCATATAAACATCAATCACATTAAGATTACATTCAAATTCATACATTCACATTCTACAACTATTGCTATTATTTTTAACTCTACATCATTTTCCTCTTAACGTTTTGTAGATTACGATGCTATTTCAGCAAATACACTTTTCGAAATACACAAGTAATAAGAGGAAATTAAAAAGTCTAAACATAAGTTCACGAGGTATTTTAATGCGGCCCAATGTCCAACTATGATGGAGACTGAGACTGGAACATGTGGCTGTTGAGGAGAAACAGATTGACAACTGTGACATTGTTTACCATTGTAGCTTTGCTGGTGTCAACAATTAACATTC
This sequence comes from Ammodytes marinus, assembly GCF_949987685.1. NCBI lineage: Eukaryota > Metazoa > Chordata > Actinopteri > Uranoscopiformes > Ammodytidae > Ammodytes > Ammodytes marinus. The sequence goes on from NC_137217.1 coordinate 28,904,951, forward strand.
TGATCGCTTTACAATATGTGTTCTAAATGATACGACTATTAAGTTAATCTTTATTATAATCACCAAATCCCATTATAAGGCCAAAACTAACAACGAAACCAACCAACAACAAGTAATGCCAGTATAGCTAAAGACTTAAATAGCTTAACGCCTCCTCTGCCACAAGAGCTCCATTGTCATCCAAAAGCTATTGGGCCACATTCATTGTGATGATAGAATCTGGCAGCAAAAAAAGGTGTGTGTTTGTGTTGGGATTTAAATAGCCTATTGCAAAACAAGAGAGGTTTAGGAACACAAATACATGGCCATCAGACAATACTTGAAATGTTGGTTTGGGCCTTGTGAGGATTTTGAAAGAAAGAAACAACACTATAATATAGCGATGAGCAGGGTTCAGGCCATTTTCACATTTTGATTTGTGGAGATATTCGTTGAATTTAAATAAAGTGCGGTCAGTTTGACTCCACACAATTTTGGAGAGAAAAATGTAACTTTTGACTCAACTACATTTCTAGGAAGCTTGTCGTTACTTGTTACTTATCAAAAGTGATCATTGAATGGGATATTTTTGTGTGACTCTATATTGTTTTTTTAGTTTATAGTATTATTATTATCAACACACCCTGATAAACCTTTAATCGTCTAGCTTTGTAGTACATCCCCTCTGGCTATGTCCCAAGTGTGTCGTGTGAAAAGACGCTTCTTGTCAGACCGGTACATTGAAAGATAATTCCGGGAAGGTAATTACAATGCTGGGATTGTTATTGTATGTAATTAATATGTCATCAAACGGGTTGGTTGTTGGTTCTGAAATTTTTTCCACAAGACATTAAAATGATGGGCTGAAAAACATTAAACTAATTTAACTACTAGTTCATAAATCAAACTGATAATAACTTGGCCCCATGGCAAGGAAGATATCTGGAAAGTTCTTAAGACTGTGTGTGAGAGGTTTGTGGTCGAGAAGACAGACAAATGATGAATACGTATTGAATCAAAGTCTGATATATTTGTTTAGACAGGGCCCGTGCTTTACACATCACCCTATCCATCCAAAACCTTCATATAAGAATATGCCAACGTGCGTCACGTCTGTCTTTAAGAGAGGACCACCCAACCTTTTTCATATAAAACACAATGGTGTGTGTCATGAGCATCTCCTGTATCTCCCTATCCAAAACCTTCATAACTTATCTTCACAACAGTTCGCTTAACTCATTTTATCATGTATAAAAGTACCGTCAAAGTGTGAGGTATGTGTGATAACTTGCTGAAGATTTTCCTAAAAGTATAAATATATAGCAGATTAAAATAGCAAAGAAACGCATTAGGATGCACTTGTATTTCAGGAGAAAAAACAACAAGTTTGACATGAGAGAGAAAGAAAGAAAGAAAGAAAGAAAGAAAGAAAGAAAGAAAGAAAGAAAGAAAGAAAGAAAGAAAGAAAGAAAGAAAGAAAGAAAGAAAGAAAGAAAGAAAGAAAGAAAGAAAGAAAGAGAGAGAAACAAACTGTTTCACTTACCGTGAGCTGGGTGGTGTTCAGAATGACTTTCCAAAACACATTTTCATCTGTGCTGTGCTGGGAAGTGACTCACTGCACTGGATGAGTTAGCGTGTGCAACCGTGTGTGTGTGTGTGTGTGTGTGCGCGCCGGTCAGGAATGCAGAAACTGTCAGGACAGAAATTCCTTCTGTCTCAGAGGCTCCAAGTTTTTCTTTTTTTTTGTGACTGAAACAGCACTTACAGGCAAACAAAAAAGGAACACTGTCACTACATTTAACACCTGTATTTTATTGTTGACATTGATAGTGTCTGGCCATTCACATAGAAGTGGTTGTGTCTGTCCTATAGTTGTGAGACATGAATTTTGTGCATTCCACCCAATACAATGGAATTGATGAGAAATTGGTTTGTGACGATGCTCCTTTGTTTTTGTTTTGACAAGCCAATGACACTGCAAATAAATCAATCCAATGCAATTTGTCTGCCTGTATTTGTTCTCTGTTTTCATTATTGCTTAAATGCAATTTTTATAATGTCTGATCTTGATGTATTGTATGCCCCTGTAAAGCATTTTGAATGACCTTGTGTCTGCATTGCGCTATAGAAATAAACTTGCCTTGCCTTTCATGAAAGTGAAAATGCTCTGCAGTCTCCACACTTCTCCAGGAACTGCAAAATATAAAAAATAGTTTGATTTGAAATAATTCAAAACAAGCCTTTAAAAATACTGATATTACAACCTAAATATAAGTATTAAAGGACCGATATAATTGGCTCATTCCTCGAATACTCGCAAAATAAATAGAATGAAAAATATCTTAGAGGGTAAATACAGCTGCGAGGGTCCAGTGACTTTTGTATACAAACAGGAAACCAAAGTAGCAGCCACTTGCTCTCAGCCACAACCTGCAGCTTGTAACACACACACACACACACACAGTCAAGGCACGCACACACACACACACACACCACCAATAACATGTAGGCTGTGTTCCAATCACCCTACTTCTGCTATGTGGTATGGTAGAAAAAAGATTAAGGATGTCTTGTGGTCGGATGCAGCATGCAAAAAAATACCCGGATGTCCTACTACATCCCATCGTTATTTTAGTGTTGGAATCAGCAGCTTTTTGGGCGATTCTGACCCACAATCCATAGCGGAAGTTAACACATTCCAACAGACCCTCCGAGTGAAAACAACCAGTGATGCAACTGATAAATAAGCAAGAGGCAAGATCAAGGCGCAATGTTATGATGAAATAAATTATTTAAATATGTCCCAATTGTAACACACTGCACGCTAACTACATACTTTCTATGATCAGCTGTAGTATGAATGTCGATAGTTAGCCTGCTATCTGTGTAGGAACGTGTGTGTGAATGGTAACGTGGGAATGGGAACAGGTCTCCCTTGAAAAAGAGTCTCCGGTCTTTATGGGTTTTACCTGTATAAATAAAGGTAAAAAAAAATAAAAATAAAAAAAAAAGTATCTAGAATAGAAGAAAGAGAATATGCAATTTGGAACGCGGCCTATCTGTTCCCTCACTCTGTTGTCGGGGTAACCGAGGCAGTAATGACACCAACAACTGTTCAACACTGTCTATAATGAGCTCATTTACCACCATGGTGCTTCACAGGTGACAGTAATCAAGCAGCTGCAAAGACGCCTCCACAGTCCATGTGTGAAGTATATAATTCATCACCAGTTATTCACATTGGATGATGAAAAAAAGGCCACTCAAAGGGGTTTGCATAACAAGTATTACCTAATTTAATTGTCCTACTTGTGTTGATTCAAATGTTGAGCTGATGTTGGCCTAAAAACGCTGTTAACACTATAGGCGTGTGTTGTTGAAGATTTGAAATGCAATTCAGTGCAGTGTCGGCTTGTTCCATTATGTGCGATGGCATTTGAACAAGGAAATCTAAAACTGGAAACCAATACAAGTTGCCTTTTTCCCCCTTTTTATTATTTTGTTTTAGATAGTTTGGAGAGACAGAGATGAAATGGGGTAGAGAGGGGGGATGACATCCAGTAAAGGTCCCTGGGTCGGACTCGAACCCACGACCACTGCGACAAGGGCTGAATCCATATGGCGGGATTCTAACCACTACACCACGAGCGCCCCCAAAAGTTGCGTTCTGAGTAAAAAATCAATGTAATGGTCCTTAAACCTTAAACATTGCAATAATATAATGTCAACATTTCAAGTGCAATAACTTCATGTGTGTTTAATCTCAGTGCAGTAAAAGTGTGCAATATTAACCTTAAATGCAATTAGAGACTGGGAAAAATGTGTCTCTCATCTCATTGTACAGTGCTCCCCTTTGTTTGATATTTATTTATATTCTATTGTTTTATCTTGTTTTAAGAGAGAATAGCTTCTGTACAGGGTATCTCAAATCACTTAGCTGTTACTTATTCTTATTTTCTATGATTTTCTATTTTTTTTTCCTGTTATAATGCTATTTATATATATATATAACATTGTTTTTATTGAAGCTGACTCAGGGAGATTCACACAAGAATCCCAATGTACTTGTACTTGTACCTGTGCAAATGGCAATAAATATATTATATTCTTCTATTCTCCAGACCATCTCACTGTAGAAACTAGGAATCTTTTTGAGCAGTCCTGCAGTCACAGACACACATGCACAGGGTCACACACTGTTTAGATCCTGTGGAGCAACATATAAAAAATGAATGAAGGGTTCCACACTGTTCCAGGGTTTAAAGCAGTCTGACTGTGTTCTAATACCAATGAGTTGGCCCGCGGCGACAGAGGACAAGTGAACAAAAACCTGTTGAGTATTTGGAGGTTATATATTTTTTCTCTGCACAGATAGTATAATACTGTTATCTATTTCCTATGTGATTGTATCATATATTTATTTACTGAGCACACACCCAGCTGCTGCACCAAAATGTTTGCCTCTCCAGTGCCCAGCTCTGAGACTATTTGACGAGGCTACAGGCATGTGTATGTGTCACTCGTCTTACGATTACTAATACTATGTCTTTGAGATAAACGTTAGCATTGCAACGAGTTCATAATGGCAATGCATACATGCGGATATTTAGCAGATACAAGGAATAGGAATATAGTTGATCCAACCATTACCATAGTTTAGTATTTTCTACCTATAGCACTAAAACTAACCCTCCAAGCATCAGACATCCCAAGACGTTATGTTTCGGGCTAAATCTGTCTGGCCTTGATTTAGCCCATAGATTATTGTTGAAAATTGGGCTCTTTGTATAGTCTGTCTGATTCCGTCTAGGTTATGGATTTATTAAGACTTGTAATGTCTTGATGTTTTTGGAATTTAAAAATTCAAAATAACATTATAGGAACACCATAATTTTCAACTTTACCATATTTTTATTGCACATGTCATTGTCAAGGGATGGATTTAACCTTCCTCTCGTGTTAGGGTCGCCACCGACCCGTTTTGGATTTCAAATGCATAAAAGAACCACTTACATTTTGTTTATCAAGATTTCTTGACTTTGTCAGGAACCTCCATTTCAACAAAATAAAAAAAATAAAAAATGTTTCACTTAATTATAAAATGCTCTGGTGGAAATTATAACACTGGTGGTGTTAGGGTCGTTTTCGACCCGGTTATAGAATAAGATGTAAAAAACAATAACTAGAGCCAAAACTGAAATCATAAGTGCACTGTCAGCCAACACAATGACAGTCAGCTCCTCTCCCAATCATGTGAACTCTGGGGAGGTTCTCATTTTGACTTTTTTCACCCTTATACCTGCATAAAAGCGAAACAAACAGACGGGCATATCCATACATGTGAGGCCAATTCAGTATAGAGTTGGTGACTTGCAGAGTGCACATCTCCTATTTGCAGTATTCAAAAATGAGGAGATATACAGTGAGCCAAGTTATGGATCATGTTTTTGGTCAAAATGGCCTCCTGATTCTAAAACTAAGTGGTGTAAGGTCTGCCGAAGCACTAAGGACAGAAAGATAAACGTATTGTGCTTTACCTGCAAGAAATATCTCTGCAAAGAACACTAAAAGTGTTGCTCTTTATCACACATCTGTACACACATACATACACATGCACACAGAGACTTTTACTCAGTTTTTTTTACTAGTTTTGGAACTAGTAATTGATTTCGATTGGTTTGATTTGTTGATTGGTTGTTGTGTATTTGACCTTACAAATCTATATTTTGTGTTGTGACTTTTTCTAGTTTTCATTGTGTGTTTGTATAATGCTGAAATAAAAGTTTTTTTGCTGTTTTCTGAAATAAATATATATGGGTCGTAATTGACCAGTAACACCATAGATGTTAAAAAGGTCAATAATATTAATATGAAAAAATAAATAAAACTAATTTAGTTAAGAAATGTGTTCTCATACCCCTCAGTGATAATCAGGTAACACAACAACCAAATATTTATTTATATGATTCTCTTGAGGTTCATTTTACAATTTTTTTTATTGAAATTAAGGCGCATACTGACAAAAAAAAGGCCCAACCGCCTACACCAAAAATATTAAAAACAATATTTTCATGGATAAGGAAGCCTAACAAGGTAACCAAGAGATGAGAAACAAACTGGATGATAGATAATTGTTTTTAGTGGTTTTTACAGCTGATTTCAGACACGGGTCGAAACCGACCCGCTAACACCATGGATGGTAACAGCAAGTTAAGACAGGAGGAAGGTTAACAGGTTAACCCTTTAAAAAAAACTTAACCTGAGTAAAAATACCTTAATATACTAATACAATACTAAATCCATTAATCATTCTCTTAAAACTTGATGCAAATACTTTGATCACATCATTATCCATGGCGTTTAAAGGTACATTGCGTAGTTAGATTGCATCATTGGTTCCAAATAAACACGACAAATATTTTCTTTGTACTTGTACATTTTATTAATTTTCACCGCACATGTTCAGGGAAACACATGTCAATATGAATTTGTTACATGAATATCTATTTGCACTAATAGATATCATTCGTCTTTTAAAAATACATGTAATGAGATGGACAATAGACTGGCATGGCAACAATATATAAATTCATTTTTTTTTTAATAATAATAATAATTTTGATAAGAGTTTGGCATGTTACTTTTTAAAATTAGATAGTATATCAAGACATAGAATCATGGGCACACATCAGGTACAATACTTTACACTCAAAACCCCATTGCAAACGAAACAGCGACTCGCTTCACTCAATGTCGATACATTACATTGGTAACACTGTACAATAAGGCTACATTAATGACCTGCTAGTTAATGCTGATTTAATGCTATTGACTGTTAGCTAATGGTTATTAAGCATTAAATAACTGTTCATTCTTCGTTATTATTGCGCTTAGAGCTAATATGCTTAGTTAAGTAATGATTTCTTAAGCATTAACTACGCCTAACGGTTAGTTAAAGCTAAGTTTATACATATTAAACATTAACTAAGCAGTTGTTAACAGGTAGTTTTTTGCTAAGTTGACGCTTATTAAGCATTAACTAAGCATTAAGTATCAGTGAATTATTGTACCCTCATGGTAAAGTGTTACCGTTACAGCAGATAGCTTGATCCACCAATACAATGGTTTTCCTGAAGGCGATTTTCAAGAGCTTGCTTTGACGGAGAGTAAAGCCCTTAATCGGACTGGCTGTGAAGGAGAAATAAATAATTGGATTTTTCGATAAAAGCAGCCGGTTGAATACATCCCTTTTCAAAGCAAGGACTTGAACATAGAGGAGATGTAGTTTTTCGATTGATGGCAAGTGTTGGTAAATGCTTTAAATCTTAATTCCACGCTTTATATATAGCTGGAAAAGTGTCCAACACAAGGTCATCAAAACAAACCCAAATGTGTCCCAAATCCATGCTGTTTTTACAGACCATGTTGTGGTTGAAAATCACTTGTTTTTTGTGTTTAAAAGATACAATTTATAAGCAAGTTGTCGATAATAGTAAGAAAGCTCCAGTGACAGAAATAAATACTTGAAATATTTGTTCTTGGTTGTTGTGAAATATATATTCTAAAGGAGTTATCCTTGATTTGCTGTATCCTGACATCTAAAAATGTTTTTCAGCTATTATGCACTAAATTAAACATACTTATGGATATTATAATTATTTTCTACAAAGTCTGCTAGGAAATATATCCCAAAAGTCTACACACTGCAGGTTTAATGTATCCTGGATTGTATTTGAAGTTTGTACAATAGATAACTTTGGACAAAATCTTCTGCCAAAGTGAATATGTGAAAGGGAATTTATTTCAAAGAAGTTTTCCAATATTACATTAGGAGTATTTTCGACATCCATTGGGGCATTCTATTAGTTGCACAAATGGCCGATTTTACTTCAGTTTAGGCTTAGCTTCCTAAAAAAATGCCAGCCTGTGACATAACACACCTATTTATAGCTGTACTTTTTGGGTGTCTACTTTTCTTCCAGTAAATTTAGAGAACTACTTTTCCATTACACTTACACCATGTATCTGATGGCTGTTATAGTCACACAACTTTTGAACATCCATTAGTGCTGGGCTAGACAATACTTTAAAGTGTAAGCCCAACATAACAGCAGAACAAAACTTAATTTCATTCAAAATGCCCAAATGGAACTGGACCCAATTGCATGTTTGCCACATCTAACCTTAAGGTGTAGTTAAGGCAACACTTGTACTTGGTTAAGGTTAAGGGAAGATACGCCCTTACCCAACCATACATTACGATTGGTAGATTTCGCAGCAGTACTGTCGCCATACTACTTCCACTTCTTCTTCTTAAAGGTGCAGTGTGTGAAGGGAATTGGCGCTTTTCAGAACAGTATTAGAAATGGAATATACTGTTCATAAGTACATTTAATTATTATAGAATTGCTTATATATACAAATGTGTTTGAGCAAATTACCAATATTGTTGTTTTACTGAAGTCTCTACAAGTGTATAGTATGGATTTGGGACACAGTGAACAAGCATATGATACCAGGTTTGTTAGCCTGATTAGCGTTGGATAGCATAGGCCTTATATTTCATTGAGGCTTGTGATTAGGCTTTCTGAGTCAATTCAAACGACACATACAGTACACAGCAGTAATACGTACAGTATAAAGGCGGATATAGGAAAATGCATTGACCACATCTGAATTTGTTGAGTTAGTTTCCTTTCAAACGCAGCCTCTGCTAAATGTTTAGTAGCACTTGATTGGTGGCTGTTGTTGATATTCCACCCGGATGGCCACATAGAAACAAGACACTTTAAAGCTATAGTGCGTACCTTTATGTTTCCCCCATGAGGAATTCTGAGGAATTACAACAACACTGTCAGCGCATCTACATGAGGGTAAGCCTTCGGTGATTGCGCATGGATTTTGCACCTTCTGCTGTACATTTCTTGGGGATTTTTCTGAGCTCCTGCACCAGTGTCGGGGGGGCAACACCAGTTTGTAAAAGCTGCCATACTGAGAAATACAGAGATAGTTTTTTGGAGTTGATAGGCTTAATCTACTTTGTGTCAACTCGTTTGGCGATGGCTTGAATGTAACCAACTTTCATTTATATAAAAAAAGTTACGCACTATAGCTTTGATATGCATTTTTAGATTCGCAGCAGGTTTGCATGTGTGAGTTTGGTTGAGGGATAGACCAATATTGTACACAGCACTTGATAGTATGCACGGTAACGAGGGATTTTTGTAAATAAACCCAAAAAGAAGCAATAAGCATTGGGCGGATGAGGAGGCTTAACCGAGCTTTTTTCCCTTTTTGTTTTTTGTTTTGGCACAGTCAGTAGCCCGCGTCAATTCAATGCAGTAAAGGCTAGCAGATCACCTAGCAACAACACACAACCAAGCTGAGAGACTGAGAACTACAACTCTACCTCAAGATTTTTTCACAGCTGAGAATATGCTTGGTATAGTATCCAGTGTGAAATGAATTCCCTAAAGTACAGCATGATGAGACGAGTCCATTTTCTAATTAGATATTAATGACAAGATCCCTGCAGCGTTTCAAAGGCAGGCTCGGAACGGTTAGGTTTATGTAACATTCCGGAATGATAATTCTCAGAGGCTCTGGAGAACATGCTAAGCCGATGCATAATTCATCACACACACACACACACACACACACACACACACACACACACACACACACACACACACACACACACACACACAAACAAGCCGGGCTTCTTCAGTCAAGCTGATCAGTATTCATATGAGGTTGGTGTTTGGCATTTCAGTGATGTTGAACCGCAGCTTCTCTGTACATTCATGACTCTTATTTCTTTTACATTCAGCTTAAAATTTGCATTCTTCATCTCAATACATTTTGTGTTATTAGAAGAAAGGTTGAAGCCCCTTTAAACCCAAATCCACAAAATCCTTCTAACTACGTCATGTGGGGAGTTAGTCGCATGATAGTAAAGCATCTGACAACAGTTAGGCGTATTTATCAATCCAAATTAAAGATATTGTCATTTAAGTTTTGATAAAAACAGAAATTTGGTTTTGCTCTGGGTCTTATTACACAATAAGTATTTTGAACCAATCACTGCAGTTCTCTGCCCGAACGTTCAATTAAAACAATGACTACTGCCATGGAGACCATTTGATATGGCAACACAGTCCGGTCAAATGGTCTAAGCAGGAAAACAAGCTGTTGATTTGACTCAGTTTGATTGTATGTATGAAGATTTATTTTCTATCAGATTTGTGTTAAAGCTAATTAAGACACCCAACTTTGATATCATAAACACATTTCTACTGTTTAAGACCAGGTTAACAGAAGCTTTAATACATTTTGTCTTTTTAGAATAGGGGTTAAAAATGATGCGTGATGCTGAATCCTAAAGCAATTGCTCTCGCCGTTGGTTGTGGTTGCTGCTATACATCAACAAAGCATTTCGTTGGAATCTGCCAAGCCTTTTTAGTTTCACAGCATGGAGAGATACTGTACAAGTACGAAAAAAAAAGAGAGAATAATTTCCTGGTCTATTTGCACTGATGTCCCTGGGGGAAAGAGGCAACGCAGTCAATGGTTACACACACGTTTAACTACGGCATATTATGGACCCAAACAATCAAGACAAAGTGTCACATAGTTAGGCAGCAATGGTTAGAAGTCGGCATTCGGCGCTGAAGAAGAATAATAAATACAGACCATACTTCACAGATCTAAGTACAAGCCTTTAGTTCCCCTCCCCCCCAAGAGGAAACTATAAAATGCAAAGCCTATTATGAAGTTTCCATTTAGCCTCATCTGCTCCCTATGGTAACGTATGTATGTGTTTATTGAAATTGCTATAGCGTATAACACCTTGTTCACATCTTTATGCGTTGCCTGCGCGACAGTAATTGGATGTCGTTTGCAGCACTTAAGCTCCTTTTGTTGTGGTTGGCTTGGTTAAAAAAAATAAAATAAAAAATGAAAACACTTTAGATTTTTTTGCACCAATTACATGACCCTTACAGTCCCAGAAATACCAATGATTTCACTGCTGTTTAAGATAACTTGCAAACACCATCTCTTTCTCCACAATAAATGACCTTACATATCATTTCTAGATCATGCTCTCAGGTTGATTGATGCAGGTGAATTTAAAGTAGCTACGAGGAACTTTAGTTTTGTATTGATTCTAGCGCCCCCTTTGGACAAAAGCAGCATTTTTTTTACGACACCAGCGCCTGCTGTCCTAAATGTCTTTGCTAGCACGTGCAGATGGCGTGTGCATTTGTTTAGGAAGCAAAAGGGAAAGAGACTGCCGGATGCATGGTCATGAGGTAATATCAAAATAGCATTCCTTTCACTGATGGTTTCGTTTGCTGTTACAGGTCATTCCTGATCATCAGATGAAAAAATTGTGAATTAGTTTCATGAACATTTAAAAGTTCCTGGTAGTAGGTTAAATAATTAAATACATTTGTGTTTAGGACTATCCTTTAAAATATTCCTAAAATTGAAAGATTTTGGGTACGTTTTGCCTCTACCCGCGAACATGAAGTAACTTCTAACGGAGCTGTAAGTGATGCGTTGATGTACAAAGATAAACGTGGGACAAAGCTGTGAACAAGGCGTTTTACCTTCTGAAACCATCCGATCAAAAGATGCAAGAAACTGCCTTGTCTGAGGAGGAGGAGGTCACGGGGACACAGTGTTTGTTCTAGAATGAGCAAATTTATCGCCCATTCCGCCTACTTACCCTGCGTTCCAATCCCCATACTTCCCTACTATGTAGCATGCCAGAAAAAGATTTAGGATGTCCCAATACATGCACGTCAATTGTAGTATGCTGAAAATACATAAATGCCCCAGTAACTCAAATAGCATTTTGGAGTATTCGTCTTTTATTCTTGACATTTCTCGACATGATGGGAAAAAAAAATCTTCCTCATCCGATTTTGTTTCTCTCCTGTGGCCCTAAAACTCTTCTGTACTTTAGTATGTAGTGTAGTAAAAAGAAAAAAAAGTATGTGATTTGGAACGCAGGGTTACTTTCCTTACAAAAAAAGCTGACACTTCCTCCAAGCAATGTTGTTTCGACCCAGCTACACTAATTATAGCGCCAAGTCCAACTGAGTTTTTGCAGTATTCTAACGTGCCTGCAAAATTGTGCTTAGGAGTTTATGTTCCAGAAGTGTTAAGGCTTTTGAAAATCTCAATACCAGACATTTTTTTTTTCGAGCACTAACTAATGAGCTACATCCAATGAAGTTGTATAACAAGATGAATAAATATATGTTTTATGAGCAGTATGTTTTAAAGGTTTACATATTCACAAATAAGCACAATCAAGTCAAGTAAGAAGAGAAATGGTAAAAATAATTGGCCTGGTATTGGTGTTGTTGTTTTTTTGCCCCAAACTCAGACGATATGTTTGTCTTTTTGAGTCAGAGAGGAAAGGTTCACAAAGCATTTAATTTAAATATGGCGGAATTGAGAGCAAAGACCAGTCAAATCATGGACAGTCACTCCTATAGCCACGTTGACGAGTGTTAATGAATGTCTTTTCCAGTTTTGATCAGTATAGGTAGAGTCAGCGATTCTGGAGAATGTCTGTTTTCAAAATCAGTGACTATCTCCTCATGATCCGTACTGTGTGTGTGCGCTGGAAAAAATATATTGTTTTAGGTCACAGCCTAGGCTCTGTATACTGGTATTTAACCAAATAGGCAACCATAGCTAGTATCATGCCCGTTTATGGAGCCTAGGCTGTGTATTAACATCGGATATAGCAAGTGCACACCGAGTAACGACAAGTAGGATTTTAGGATCGTGAGGAAATATTCACAGATTTTGACAAAAAACTGATTTGGACAACAAGCGCTCTCCAGAATCGCTGACTCCACCTTTATAAGACAGCTGCAGATATGTTGCTCAATGCAAAACAATGTATCTTCATTTAACTTATATTATCAGGAATATTTCTCTAAAAAATCGATAGGGAAAAGGTTTGTATTAATGTTTTCTCCATCTAACTCTAACCCAACCATGTACTTCAATGCTCTGTGAACCTCTCCTCCTAACGTTAGCCCCTTATCATTGGGAACCAGGTAAGTAAGGATGAGGGCCTAGCATTAGCATTAGCATTCATGTTAGCTGCAGTTAATGTAGCCACATGGTAGCTACGGCTAGCAGCAGCGAAAGCCCCACCGTTGAGGCCAGCGAAGCAGCTAGGAGCCGGCCGTTATTGACCAGCCTGAAGGAGATAACTTCCACCTTGAACCCATCTTCGGTTGCCATGCAGCGGAAGACCCCTTCCTTTAAAGGGGTGTCGACCACGGGTCCCAGGACACAGAAGTCCCCGGAGAAGAGGCACGGGTAGTTCTTGATGCAGTTGTCTTTCTCCCAGCGGTAGGTGGCGTGGAAGGAGCGCACGGGGCAAGGCAGGAAGACGGACGTGTTGGACTGAACTGCCACTTCTCTGGGCGAAGTTCGACGCTGCTTCAGAGCTGTAGGAACAAAGTAAAGTTTTTAATTTTTATTTTTGGGCATTTTTCACTTCAGTAGTCATTTTAAACTGCAGACATAGTAGTATAGGGCTACATTAGACTTGGAGAAAGCCTACAGCAAGGCGTAATCATTTGTATCTTTCAGTGAAAACTAAACATGTAATATATTTTTAAAAGTATAAGTATGAAGTATATTCTTTCAAATTAAGATTTTAAGTTTGCAAGCCTTCGCTCCACGATATCAGTTTCTAAGGACAGGACATGTGACACAACTGACACAGCTGGAAATGATTATAATGTTAAAATCAGATCAATGGCCTTTCCTTCAGAGAGCGGAGTAATTGTGGTCTAATGACTCGAGGTTATAACTTAGTTTTGAGCTGTGAAACATGGGGCAGAACATGATGAAAAAAAAACTCTCCCTGTGGGGTTTCTGTTCAATTATAAGATAATCATCTTCAAACTGTAGCTACTCAATGAGATTTTTTTTTTTTGGTTTAATTAAGATACAGAGAGAAAGAGAGAGAGAGAGAGAAAGAGAGAGAGAGATAGAGAGAACGAGAGAGAGAGAGAGAGAGAGAGAGAGAGAGAAAGAGAGAGAGAAAGTGTGTGTGTGTGTGTAGTAGATAAGGGCTCACCAGCAGCTTCCCCACAAACCGTGGTGTTGGAATGGTCCAGATTCTGAATGAGCGTTCTGTTGAGAAACACAATAAAGACGACAAATTAGCAAAATGTTTAATTTTAGTTGCACATCAAATCAAAACCTTCTGCTAGTCGCAAATTACAACACGCAGATACAAGTTATTCAACGATGTCAGCGAGGGACAATTAGAATGTGGAGTTAAAGGCTTATTACGGCACACGAGTGATTTTCATTTTCTCAGTTCAAATTGGAATTGCATAAAATATCCAATACAGCCAAATTAATCTAGTAACCAAGGGAGACACAGTGTTAGTTCAACGTGCATTGTAGTGATGGCATGATTTAGTATGAACTAGTATTGGGCGACAATTTTTGATACCTTTAAAAATTCCCCAAAATCTACCCCAGATACACTGTATAACCATCAGGGATTAGCCCGTAGTCTATTGTGTGTGCGCTGAAAAAAAATCCATTGTTAATACACAGCCTAGGCTCTGTAAATAGGTTTGTTGCTAGCTACTGTGGGCCCCGTTTGTTTACATACCTCTAGTTTACATACCAGTTTACAGAGCCTAGGCTGGGTATTAGCCTAGGCTTTTTTAAGTGAACACTCAGTACAGAAAGTGAGTAGATTGTGAGGAGATAATCACAGATTTTTCCAAAAAGGGAAAGAAAAATGTTAAAAAGCTTAAATAGACAATTAAAAAAATCACAAAAAAAATGTATAAATATCAACCAATCATACCCAGTTGTGACGTTGTATCCGGGCGGGATAGCCATGCACCGCCTCCTGGTCCGGTCCCAGCCACAGTACGCGTCTCTGGACAGGATACACTCTCTGCATGTGTCTCCATAGCGACTGCAGTCAGCCAATGGGAGTCGCTGAACCTCCATCGCCGTGCCAACATACAGATGTCCCTAAGGAGGAGAAAGATGCAACAGGCGTTTTTCTTTTTTCTTTTTTTTACTCAATAACAGCAACAGCATTACCGGCATACATCTGAAGTCCTTTCTTGTAGGACAAAATAATTGGAAGCAGTTGCTGTCTTTGTTTCAGAGGCTCTGCTGCTCTGAAAATCATGCGCCTTTTAAACACACACAGGGCATACGCCGGAAAATATATAATATTTTGTAAAGGATAATTTAATCCCAAATGGAAGATTAAACAGTCTCAACCAGCCATGATACAAGCCTAATCATTTTAGTAGTTTGTGGAAATGTTATTTATAAAACAAAATTGCTGTTAACAGAATTTAATTTGCCTTATGATTGTATAATATTTTAATGCACAATACATGCTTTCTGCCTGTTGAACTTTGTCCCAGTAAACTAACAGCCCCAAAGTGTTTTGCTAAGACAAAAGTTGTTGTTTAGCCTTGAAGAAGAAAACTGCCTAATAAGATTTTGGCACATACAGAGGTATGACGCATTCATGTGCACAGTAGTTGAGGAGAAATGACTCCCATATTCTGTTATCAGACATTGTATGAAGGATAACACCAGCTGAGGTGAATTTCTGGGAATATCTACCTAATTAAAAACATTTCTGCTTTCGCCAGAAAAACAAGGGCTGGACACACCAAACTTAGTGTGTGTTTGCGCACACACCACCTTCTCTTGCATATAATCCCATGTACACTGTTCATTTATTTGTATTCAACCATGTACCAACCCAGATACATTGTTGATTCCCTTGTATGCTGTTTGCAAGTAAACTTCACCTGGTTTTGAAGAAGCCTGACTCAAATCATTTTATTCAAACACTTGGGGTTTTAATAATTCTAATAACAATTGCCACCAATTGTTTTTTATTTTTTTTATTTTGTGGCATTATAGTGACTGTTCTGTTCGCTCCACACAAATGGACAACTCTTCGTTTCTTCTCAATGAGAATTGTATTAATATTTCTTAAAGGTGCTTACGAGGAACTTTTTTATGTTTGTGAAACCATCTTATTTTTCCTCTGATGATCATGTTACAGCAAACAAGATCATCAGTGCAAAGAATGCTATTCTTATGTAATGCTTCTAAATGCCTTTGTCATGGGAACAACAGCTGGCGTAGTAAAAATACTACCGCTTTTGTCCAAAGGGGATGCAAGAATGAACAAAAACTGGAAGTTCCTCGGAGCACCTTTTAATATAATATAACATTTGTATTGTTTCTTCAATATTATTTGACTTGCTTTTCAATATGTTCTCAAAGTGAATGTTTATGTTGTATGTACAGTGTGTGCGACACGGTAAATTCCTTGTATAATGATAATAATATTAATAATAATGGATTGGATTTAAATAGCGCTTTTCTAGTACATTCACACAGAATGTGTGAATGTACAGGAAAGGAAACCTTGGAAATGTTTCTTCACAGTTAGGTCAAAGTACCTTTTGTGAGTCGATGGCCATGTTGAGAACGGGTCCTTCGTTACGGAACAGCGAGTACTGAGATATGATGAAGACTCCCTCGCTGCTGTGAAGAACCTTCAGCACTTTGCCTTGTTCTGTGGAAGAAAAACAAATTGTAGATGTAGTGTAGGCATGGATCAAAGGTCTATATACTCCTCTAAAACACACACACACAATCACACACTCACACACACACACACACACACACACACACACACACACACACACACACACACACACACACACACACACACACACACACACACACACACAAACACACACTGCCATTGCCCACACACAGACAAAGACTTGAACATCCTTGGTGTCATCGGTTAAACTTCATGTATTCTGTTTTTCTCTTCATTTTTTGCCAGAGTTTTTGTGCAGTTCAAAATGCATTTTTTTTTTTAATATAAATACATGGATTTCAGTTGGACAGCTTACAGCCTTAAGGGATGCTGGTGTGGGCCAAAGGTGACGACTTTTAGAGAATTTCTGAACAGGCATTGTTGAAGGCAAAGCTTCTCTGCTAAGGGAGATTGTATAACTGTACTAGTTTAACCTCGATGGATGGAGCCAAAACCGCAGCACTGGCAACAAAAATACAATAAAATAAGTCAGTCACCCTGCGTTCTAAATCGAAAAGTTTTTATTTTTAATGTGCAACATACCCCAACTGTCTGTAAAATGTATGTAGCGTGCATGCAGTATTCATACAATTGGGACATACTCTATTTGTTCATAACAGACCCTACGTTCCAAATCACATACATTTTCTTTTCACTACACTACATACTAAAGTACAGAAGAGTTTTAGGGCCAAAGGAGCGGAAAAAAAATCAGATAAGAAAGATTTTCTTTTGATCTTGTTGAGAAATGTCAAGAGTAAAGACGAATACTCCAAAATGCTATTGGAGTTAGTGGGGCATTTATGTATTTTCAGCATACTACAATTGACGTGCATGTATTGGGACACCCTAAATCTTTTTCTGGCATACTAAATAGTAGGGAAGTATGGGGCTTGGAACGCAGGGATTATTTTAGCTCAGAGCCATCACTCTGCTTTGCTATGGTATTACACTTTCAAACAGCACACTCTCACAGCCTAGTGCTCGGCTCAATATGTATTTATTGCCTATAGCACACTTCTGGGCTCAGTTTTGGGGATGTTTTTTATTGGACACAGGCAGGGAAAATGTTCTTGTACCTTTTACTGTTATTTGTATTCCCTTAGTTATTGCCTCTAGACGAAAGCTCCCTCGCTTTCCAAATAACAACTATATATTTCCAAAGGGTCAGATGTCGGCAATATTTTGAATTTTATAGAGATTTGATAAAACAAATATATACAAGAAATGTTTCTCCAACCACATTCATTTCTTCTATATCAGTTGTATTCATTTTGGTCTTCAGACATTGGGAACATGTTGAATTCCACCATGTTTTTTTGTAGCATAATAGTGACTTATCTTATTGCCTCTATAGACAAAATCTCCTTCCTTTTCCAAATAACAACTTGATATTTTCAAAGGGCTCCCTGTAGCAAACTGTTCTAACTAGTGCCGTCTTTTGCTCTCCGTGAAAAATGTGATTACAATGATTTCTTTCTATCTCACTTCTTCATTTCCTGACTGTTCAGTGATATTGCACAACACAACCTGAATACTGTCTTCCCCTATCTGATTCATTTTTATCCAGTTTTTAATTTGATCTATTTATAGTATTCCTCATTTCAACAACTTGGGCATGTCAATACTTGCAGTAACTTTAACACTTAAAGGTGCTATGTGGAACTTTTAAATATTTCTGAAACAGTCTCATTTTTCCTCTGATGATCATAAATGACATGTAACAGCAAACGAGACCGTCAGTCTAAATAATGCTTTTTTTATATCGTTTTTCTTAATGCCTTTGTCATAGGTACGCCGATCCTGGAACTAATAGCCGGGGTAGTAAAAACACTACCAGTTTTGTCCAAAGGGGGTGCAAGAATGGACACAAAATGAAAGTTCCTCGGAGCACCTTTAACCTTTCTATATATATATTCTGTAAAACTTGTATAGTATTTTATTTAATTCTATTGTACATTTTCTATTTTGAGCGCAGTGATACGGACACCACCATCATTTCACTGCACAAACTATATGAGCATGTGGCGAATAAAATACTTTTAATCTTTCAAATTAACAACTTGATATTTTCAAAGGGCTCCCTGCAGGAAGCGTTTCTAACTACTGCTGTCTTTTGGCGCGGCACGGATGACTCTACCTTCCCCACTGTGAAAATGTGATTACAGTGATTCCTTTTCATCTCACATCTTCATTTCCTGAGCGTTGTCAAATTGTGTAATTAGTCAGGCAGGTTCTAGCTGTCACTTAGACCGTCTTTTTCCTCAAACTGTCTTGACTATTTTTTTTCATACACTTCAAAAAATCCTTCTTCACTGCAGTCAAAGATAAGTTTTTTTTCTTATAGAGCTTATTCTAATCTGATCCACCGAGCCTTTTGTCTAAAGCTATTTTAGGCTCTTTCGTCAGAACTGCGTTTCAGCATAAAAATAGCAGCAAGTCATTCGGAGAGGGGGAAAAGGGTGACCATGCTGAAGTCATGCAGAATCGGCTAAAGTAATATGTTTTTGTTATATTTGTGTAGTTTGCTGAGCACATATTCTCTTATAGTAAAAACCCTATAACTTAGTTTTCAGGTGAGACCTTTGATTTGATTCAATTTATTTCAGACATATAAAACATACAAAACAAAATGAAAAGCATGGAAATACAATAAACAAAAATTATGTTTTCACAAAAAATAAAAAATAAAAGAAAACAAATTATCTGTATTGCTGAGATATGCCTGAAAAGGAGCAGGAAGAAGTATACACTTATTTAATCCTACCCCTTTTCCATAGTAAAAAAATAAAAAATAAAAATATTTATTAAATTATGACCTTGCAGGTGAACATGGTAAAATTGTTTTTAAAAATGTATTTTTGTCATGTTTTTAAGGACAAAATGTATCATAACTCAGACAATGAACAACAATTGAACACATCTTTCAGTAAAAACCTTCAGAATAGTGCCAAGAATGATTATGAAAATTGTTGTTAGTGCTTTAGAAGTTCATATTTTTTGTTCAGAGACGATTGAAAAAAACTTCTGAGAAAAATGTCCGTTAAAGATGGTTGTATAGGAGAAATGTACAGACGCAAACAGACAAGGTTTAGTCAAATAAACACCTTGGACCGTTTTATACTAGTATGAAATAAAACATGTTATGGGAGAGGAATAGCCAATTTGACAAGTGCTTGAAAAAACAATGCATTTAGTATCTCACCCTGAGCCTTTTAACTGTTTGACAGAAGGCTAACACCCACTCTATACACCTGGGCTACAGATTCAAACACACACACACACACACACACACACACACACACACACACACAAACAAACCCTGTCTTTTTCTTTTCTCCGTCAGTGCAACCTCCACACTCTGACACTAAGTTACACACACATATATTTTTCCCAGCTGGGCACCACCTTGGTATCCAACCTTTAAGCCTCACACCTCCCCCTCCAATGCTCAGATGTCACACTGTGTGAAAAGAGAAAAACAACAGCCTTTTGAACTCCAAACATAAAGTCAACTTGAAACCAGTGTATTGCTCTGACATTTCTCCTGTCCCTGAGGGCTTTCTCTTGTTGACTCTGACTGAACTGGTCAACACAACGATGCATCTATAGCTGTTTGCAATGTGTCACTTGAGCTACTGAAAGAAAATAAATCTCACTCTATACTGCCAGCTGTTTTGGTCAATTTATAACAGTACAAAGCCTTTGAAAAAAAAACTGCTCCACTTTTCTTCTGACTCCTAAAAGGGGTCTATAAAACACTGAAACACTGCTTTTTACTGTGACAATTTAAAGTGATAGTGTGCAACTTTTTTTCATATAATTGGATGTCGGTAACATTCTAGCCATTTCCAAACGAGTTGACACAAAGTTGATTAAGCCTATCAGCTCCACAAAACTCTCTCTATATTTCTCAGTATGCCAGCGTTTACAAACTGGCCTCACCCTCTTGACACTGGCTCAAGAGCTCAACGTTTTATACAAAACATAATACCACAGGCTTAAAGGTGCTACGAGGAACTTTTAAATATTTCTGAAACAGTCTAATTTTTCCTCTGATGATCATAAATTACATATTACAGGAAAACGAGACCATCAGTGTAAAGAATGCTATTGTTATATAGTTTTTCTCAATGCCTTTGTCATGGGTACGCTCACCCTGGAACAACAGCCAACTTACTGAAAACACTTCTGATTTTGCCGAAAGGTGGTGCAAGTACTAACAACAACTGAAAGTCCCCCAGAGCACCTTTAAGTTGTACTGCCAAAACTGTACCGATGATGTGCAGACATTGTTGGAAGAAATCATTTTCAATAGTTGGCAATGGACGTAAAATAAACAAGCTGAGTGTCAGATAATTGTCCAATATCGAGGTTATTCGGTATAATTCCTAGAGACCAAAACTCAGCAACGTTAAAATGAATGTATTTGTTCTTTTATTAGTTAAAATGTCTTTAGACCAGGTGTTGAACTTCCCTAGACTCATTACTCTACATTGATTTTGAACACAGCGTTGCCTTGAAACAGCTGCACCCACAGCTGTAGAATCAGCATGGGGTTACTATCCTACTGGTCACACTGAGAATGCCCACACAATTATTTTTATATATAAACTATTAACTAGACCAAAAAGCTCTATGTTTTTAGAAGGACATTTATCAGAGAAAAGGACACTCCACTACAAACAAGAACCTCTCGAGTTGTCTACAGAAATCAGAATGGCTACTGTATATTTCATTTTGATTAAAAAAGTGTGTTTTTGAAGGAAACATAACTATGGAAAGTGGGCAGAATCAATGCACTACCTTGGGTCTTTTATATGAATATGAAAGTAGTGTTGCAGCTACTCAAAGTAAATTGGTTTTCACAGTAAGAGATTTTGAAGTAAATATAGTTAGTATATGCGTCTATGCTGCTGAGTAATTTGCTGGCTGGTGCTCAAAAATACAAACAGAAATACCCTTTGTCAAATCCTGCACCATGCAACAGGTTAGTTAGACAGGTTCACAATCTCAAGAGTGTATGGGAAGCTATTAGGCTAATTGGGACTTTCTGTGTGTGTGTGTGTGTGTGTGTGTGTGTGTGTGTGTGTGTGTGTGTGTGTCAGTTTGGTCTCTAGGTCAATATTGTTTTTTGAAATGAAAGCTTTCTGTTTGCCAGGCGACTGTGACTGGAAGAAACAAAATGTCTGCCTCAGTGGGAGGGGTGAAATTAGATCAGAGATAATTAATGTTGTTTCATAACCGCCAGCATTAAGGTGCCCTTGTGCATGGCACCCACAGTCTAGTCGCTGTACTTGAGACTGTTGAGTGTTGAGCGGCAAAAGAGGGGTTGCTTTGAATAGCTGAGACTGAAAAATAACCAGTTCTATAATACCTCCCCAGAGCAAAAAAACTCCACAGGTCCCATTTTAGAGAATTTACAGAAGCTACGGTGGCCTTCAAGGACAAGAAGCTGGCAACATCCACCATTGCCTCAAGTCTTTAGTAGATAGAGATACTGTAGATAGATAGATAGATAGATAGATAGATAGATAGATAGATAGATAGATAGATAGATAGATAGATAGATAGATAGATAGATAGATAGATAGATAGATAGATAGATAGATAGATAGATAGATAGATAGATAGATAGATAGATAGATAGATAGATAGATAGATAGATAGATACGTATGTGAAATAGATAGAGATACTTTATTCATCCATGATTCCACAATG
This sequence comes from Ammodytes marinus, assembly GCF_949987685.1. NCBI lineage: Eukaryota > Metazoa > Chordata > Actinopteri > Uranoscopiformes > Ammodytidae > Ammodytes > Ammodytes marinus. Next base: position 28,927,309 of record NC_137217.1, read on the forward strand.
CAGTATGTGAGATCTCAATTAGACTGTCTTTTCATATAAAGGATTGACTATAACTATGTGCCTGCCTGCCTAATTACAACCCTCATTTATATTTGTCTTGACAGTCGCCATACCCAAGGCGTATAAGCAGCAGTGTGCCATCCTAAGAATGTTTTAATTAGTCAAAACCCACATAGCGCTTTGACAGGAGCTCTGGCAAAGAGAAGGAGACATGACACGGAATGGCTGCCAAAATCAGCACGCAAAATTCAACACATATATTTTGTTTTAGCTTTTTGGATTCAACATAATTCTATGTGCTGGTCTGCTTTGTGTATTCAGCACAAACAAAGGCATAAGAGTGTGTTCGGAAGCAGGAGAAAATGAAAATACACCAGGATTATTCTGTGTGTTGGTGTGTGTGTGTGTGTGTGTGTGTGTGTGTGTGTGTGTGTGTGTGTGTGTGTGTGTGTGTGTGTGTGTGTGTGTGTGTGTGTGTGTGTGTTGTGTGTCTGTGCATGTGTGTGTTTGTGTGTCTGTGCATGTGTGTGTGCATGTGTGTGTGTGTGTGTGCGTGTGCGTGTGCCTCCACACTAATATCAGCCATTGCTTTTTTGCACTAAGATTAATGGTGTGGTTTGAGTCTCTGAGCCCGTCTTTGTAAAGGATATTTATTTGAATTTCCATGGCCAGGGAAAGACTAATGTCCCAGGGCTACCCACAATGCATCTGGTTTGATTTCCCCATGGCCCAGCACTCTGACTCCTCCTCTGATTGGTTGAAAATATTATCCATCAAGCAGTGCTGTCTGTGTATCTATCTATCCATCCATCCATCCATCCATCCACCCATCCATCCATCCATCCATCCATCCATCCATCCATCCATCCATACTACTATTTTTTATTTTTTTTTCCTAGAAGGTAGAAGCCTCTCTCCATCACTCCAGATACAAGAACATGTCTGAAATCAATTATGCAGATTGAGGAGATTGACTTGCTACTCGCCTTTGGAAATGTATAGGGGGTAAGGGGAGGGGTGTGTGTGTGTGTTTGTGTGTGTGTGGGGGGAGTGTCCAGGAATAAAAGTGATGTAATATTGAACACGTGCTAAAAGGGAAAGCATACCATTCCATGCCATGGTCGTTTCTTTCTTACAAATCACAAAATCAAAACTATTCTAATAAAACAATAGAAATATATGTGTTTTTAAAGATAGCATCACACAGCGACACAGCGGCCAGCTCCTTTTTGGTGCTTTTTGTTGGTATTTTATGTCAAAATCGCACTGAATTTGAGAGCTTCTACATCAATTATGTTGTATTTGTGCAAGGACAATATAATGGTAAATGGTAAATGTACTTCACTTATATAACGCTTTTCTCTAGTTTGTCACAAATCCAAAGCACTTCACATTGTTTTGTACACATTCACCCATTCACACAGGGTGCAAGTTAACTATCGGGAGCACCCTGTCTGTATACTGTATACAGTTATTCTGATTCTGATATTCAAGACTGACTTCCAACAATTGTTCTTTCACACATGCCTGTTCTTAAACATGCAGCTATGGAAAAAATAAGAGACCATTCCAAATTAACAAGTGTCACTGGTGCATTAAGTGTTTAGTTAGTTCATCGTAGTCTCTTCAATGTAGAGATGTCCATTTATGAAAAATCTTTGGTGGTCCAATAATTATTTCCAGGTTTTTAGAAAAAAAAAAATCCCTTAAGTGTGGCCCAGTTTACCTCCATTCCAACCTGTTCCTTCTCCCAGTGAGATATTTTAACTGCTCTAGTTTCTTTTTAGGCCACAGAGACCGGTGGCTGTTCATAGCTCTCCATCCGTTCCCTGCTATTACTGAAACACTTAGTAAAGCCTATAGCGAGAGCCCACCATCACAGTTTAAACACTACATTGTATTTCCATTAGCAGCCATTTCTGGATTACTTTTGAATGGGGATATAAGGTTATAATTGAATTCATGATCTCTGTATTTTGTGTATGGAGAATGACCTAGAGGAAAGAGGGGCCGACCAGTAACCATGAGGTCTCTGGTTCCTCCCAGTAACCATGAGGTCTCTGGTTCCTCCCAGTAACCATGAGGTCTCTGGTTCCTCCTCCCAGTAACCATGAGGTCTCTGGTCCCTCCCAGTAACCATGAGGTCTCTGGTTCCTCCCAGTAACCATGAGGTCTCTGGTTGGATCCCCGGCACCGGACAGGAGAGTGTCAGTAGTAAAACTAGTGGTGGCTGCTATTACATCTACAGTGCCCACCATCTCTACCATTGTGTCCTTGAGCAAGACACTTAAACCCAAACTGCTCCAGGGGCGCTGTACTATGGCTAGACCCTGTGCTCTGACCCCCTCTGAAGTGTGGTAACTTGAGAGGGGATATAAGAAAAGAATAATTTGAATGTGCCTCGTGTAAATTGACTAATAAAGAAAACTTAACAAATGTGTATTTTCCTTTCTTTGTCTTCACATTTTTTCTTAATTAATATATTTTTCTTTTCCTGTGTTTGTTTGCCTGTTCGTTTGTTATGTGTCTTTGTATTTAAAAAAACTTATTCAAAAACACTATAATATACATTGTTTCCCATTAGCTATTACTAGAACCAAACCCCAGAAATGTCCAATGGATGACAAGCACACATGACACATCCACTGCAGACATATGAGATCATCTCTGGGTGAACTTCAGTGTGATGAGACACTCTTCACCAGCGTATGACTCCTGTTGGTTGCCATAGAAATCTCCCCGAGGCACGGAGCAGTTTTGGGAATAACTGCTACGGGCGACAGCAGCCCCTCTGCATTACTGCTTTGATCGAATAGAGTCGTGTCAAAGCCAGGAATCATTTGAGGAGATTTTGAAGCAGAATAGATTGTTATCCTTGTGCCAATTTTTTCCACAATCTCTACTATTTGGTGTATGAATGCACTGCATTTCACATATCTACTATATTATACTGCAGATACGTTAGATATGTATTACTTGGTTCTATTTTCTGATGAGGTACAATGCATTCACTCGTAACAGGTGAAATCTGATGCTTAAAGAGATCCTATTATACTACTTTTCTGGTCTTAATTTCTTGTTAAAAACTGCTATAGAGCAACCTGACACAAATCACATCAAAACAAACTATGTAGATTTTCGGGACACTCTTCCTCTTACCCTAGCGAGCACAGCAGTCTCTCTCTACACACTGCTTTGAGCTTCTCAGCCCCTCCCCCCCTGCTGCAAACCCCACTCCGTTGTGATTGGATACCTTCCTTCCAGCTGCAAAAAACTGCACACAATACACACACACACACACACACTTACCCCTCCCCCCACTCATCACCACGACCCCCCCCCCCCCCACACACACACACACACACACGCACACACATAAATAACCATACACACACACCTGTTCCGAGGTACAGTACACTGTAGTGTTCATCGTTGACAGCCAGCACTATGTCGGCCACAGCGTGTGTGATCTGGTCTTCTGACGGCAGGTCCAGAGGCGCCACGCCCACCGGCCGGATCACGTCCTCGATCTCCGGGTGATAGCGGATCACCCCCAGGTTCTTTATGTCGTTGTGGCCGCCCGCTGTGGAGTTCTTACGCACGCACTGAGAAGAAGAGGAGGGGGAGGAGAGGGGGAGGGGGAGGGGTTAACACTAGGTCATTTCTATAATGTCTAATCTTGATGTAGTTGATGCCACTTTAAAGCACTTTGAAAGCACTTTGAAAGCTCTCTCTCTCTCACTCTCTCTGTCTCTGTCTCTCTCTCTCTCTCTCTCTCTCTGTCTCTGTCTCTCTATCTCTCTCTCTCCCCCCTGTGGAGCTCTTACGCACACACTGAGAAGAAAGAGATGGGGGTGTTAATACTACAGTAGGTAATTTCTATAATGTCTAATCTTGATGTAGTTGATACCACTTGAAAGCACTTTGAAAGCTCTCTCTCTCACTCTCTCTGTCTCTGTGTCTCTCTCTCTCTCTCTCTGTCTCTGTCTCTTTGTCTCTCTCTCATTCTCTCTCTCTCCCCCCTGTGGAGCTCTTACGCGCACACTGAGAAGAAAGAGATGGGGGTGTTAATACTGCAGTAGGTAATTTCTTAATGTCTAATCTTGATGAAGTTGATGCCACTTTAAAGCACTTTGAAAGTTCTCCCTCTCTGTCTCTCTCTCTCTCTCTCTCTCTCTCTCTCTCTCTCTCATTCTCTCTCTCTCTCTCTCTCTCTCTCTCTCTCTCTCTCTCTCTCTCTCTCTCTCTCTCTCTCTCTCTCTCTCTCTCTCTCTCTCCTGAACCTTGTCCCTTGTCTTTTTTTGACCTATTGTTCAAACTCTTTTTCTCTCCTATCGTCTAATCTTGAATCTTGATGTATTTTCATTACTTTTACTATCTCTTAAAAGCTATTTCTAATGTCTAATCTCGATGTATTGTCTGCCCCTGTGAAGCACTTAGAATGGCCTTGTGTCTGAAGTATTTTTGAATATATTTTTTTCTCCTTAATTTCTATTTTCATACGGTTTTATGGACCCTCCACTGTAATCGATTTAGACAAGGCCGGGCTCTTGAGGGAACAAAATGTTGGTCTTGGACACTCAGTTCATTATTGGAAATTGTATTGACGCCTGTCAAATAAAGCACTTTCACACAATCTTTCCAAAATGTAACAAAGTATAGTTTGTAATAAGATGTCATAATGTGATACAACACCTGCATTAGAAAATAAAATTCCGCATTTTGTAATACACAGCATGAATGAAATATGTAATATATTTCTCCAAATTGTATTACATTATGTGGTAGTTATTACAGAATGCGGGGGTAGCCCTTTATATAAAATATAAAATGTAATTAATTGGTGCATTGTGTATTTATTGACTACAAAATGCGTACAATCTTTTATATAATATTCTGTTCAGACGTTTTATTACAAAATGCGACAGATATTACATAATTTCGGCTTTAGAAAGAATCATTCCACCGCACTGGCCTTGGCTGAATCGGTAGAAATTATTAGTAATGCTATTGATCACAAATTGTACTCTATAGGAATTTTCTTAGACCTCAAAAAAGCATTCGACACTATTAATCATGACATCCTTCTTAATAAATTGGAGAAATATGGCATTCGAGGTTTGGCACATGACTGGGTCAGAAGTTATTTACATGACAGGAAACAATTTGTGAAATTAGGGGAGTTCACATCGACATGCTTAGATATTGTTTGTGGGGTCCCTCAGGGGTCAATCTTGGGGCCGAAATTATTCCTGCTTTATATAAATGACATATATAAAGTGTCGAAAGTCTTAAGGTTGATTTTATTTGCGGACGACACAAACATCTTCTATTCGGGGAAAGATCTGAATAATATGGTTGAGATCGTAAACAGTGAATTGACTAAGTTACATGGGTGGTTAAACCGAAATAAGTTATCACTAAATTTAGAAAAAACTAAATTCATGATGTTTGGCAGGAGAGCATCAGATGTCGCTGTAAAAATCAAGGTAAATGGGATTGAAATTCAAAGGGTCAAGCAACACAAAGTCCTAGGGGTAATAATTGACGATAAATTAAGCTGGAAACCACAAGTTAGCCATCTCAGGGGCAAAATAGCCAGGAGTATTTCTATACTTTGGAAAGCACAACATTGTTTCAATCAAAAGGCCTTGCTTGTATTATACTGGAGTTTAGTTTCCCCACATCTGCATTACTGTGCTGAAATATGGGGAAACACTTACAAAGGTACATTGCACCCGTTGGAGATTCTTCAAAAGAAAGCAATACGAATTATTTACCAAGCCAATTACAGGGCACACACTAATAACTTTTTTATTGAAGGCAGAATTCTCAAATTACGTGATGTGGTAAATTACCACACAGTACAAATTATTTACAAGGCTTCAAAGAAAAGCCTTCCTAACAGTTTACAAGCAATGTTTGAAGACAGAGAAGTTTCGCATGATTTAAGAAGAAAAGGTAAATTCACTGAGAAAAATATACGGACCACACTTAAATCCTTTTCGATATCTGTAAATGGTATTAAGCTGTGGAATGGACTTGATGAAGTTGTCACAGGGAGTTGCAGTTTGCGCAATTTCAAAGCAAATTATGTTTCAAAAATTATTGAAAATT
>NC_137217.1:28935925-28938425 GCF_949987685.1 Ammodytes marinus
TTTTGTGTTTTATTTCCTAGCAGATTGTGTAGAAAATAATTATAATATCCATAAGTACGTTTAATTTAGTGCATAATAGCTGATTTTTTTTTTAGAATTATATATTTTTTCCTAAGAAAGGGTCTCATATATGTCCATATTTCTCCATACTTTGGACCAAGGCCTTGTCACCGCCACTTTGGAAGTGTCATAGTTGGAATGTCAGGTGCATTGTTTAAAATGTAGAATTGTTCTTGTCCTTGAAGGCCACTGTAGCTTCTGTTATTATTCGAAAGGGGTGGGGTTACCCAGGAAGCGTTGCATTCTAGAACTTTGTAGAACTTTCTTGATGATGTCATATTACACACTGCACCTTTAAGTACTCAAGTGGCAAAGTTTCATGACAATATCTATGAGTTAACAAAGTGTACCCTATTCACCTGCATTGACTGTGGACATAGTGAAAATGATTTTTTTCTTTTTTGATTTGATTTATTTATTAATCTATTTCATGGTATTTTGTACAGGGAAAATGCACTCTAATACAAACACGTAAAAACATGTAAAGAATGTCCCATAATTAGCAAAAAAACGCTTTAAGACCTACTTCACTGGTGCAAATATGAAGGTGTCTTGAACACTGAGATCCTATGTAGTATAAATGTGCAAACATTTTTGAAATCGGTTCATCCTAGCCTGAGAAAAGGCAGAAAGAGTGTTTTATGGTCTCACTGTCTAACCCTACATTTTACTAGTGTGACATCACACTAGTAAAAATGTAGGGTTAGGATTAACAGGACAGCTGGACCAAGGGAAGACTGAGGAAAGACTGAGGAAAGGAAAACCTCATTCATTATATTATACTAGCGATTTTATAATGATAGAACGGCGGTTCCATAAATGAAAGTCCAGCTCACTCACCATGCGTTGGAGAAGAGCCCATACATGACCCCAGCCCTCTTATCCTGAGCGGTCAGCACCACAGCTTGCTTCATGTTGTTGTATTGCTGCTGTGTGTTTCCTGCTCCACACATCACGCGGGCTTTCATGAAGGTCGTCCACGAGTTCTCCAGCAAGGCTTTGATGCCTCCCTCGTCCACCTGGGAGGAACATACAAGGCAAGTCAAGGCAAGTTTATTTATAAAGCACACTTCAGACACGAGGCCATTCAAAGTGCTCAGGATAGTGACAAAAACAAGTTTTAATAGTGGTAGCCATGATCAAAAGCTGATTTTGAATTTTACTTTGTGTGGCCTGCCAAGATCTTATGTGTTAAGTTATTGGGACCCGTCTGAACAGCTTTCAGTAGCTTATTTGGGGTTCCCCATTCCATGTGTCCTGCTTTGTCATAAAGTGTATCGTGAAAGTATTTCTCAATGATAAGATGAGTACGTATTAATAAAACTTAAATTAAACCAAATGAAACATACAAAGACATTGATAACAAAGTCCTGTTAGGGCAGCCAGGCTGCATAAACTGATTTAGAATTTAACTTTCTGTCGCTTGCCAAGATCTGACACTGCCCCCTAACACATGATACCAGGACTCACTTTCTTCCCTTCCGAAATGTTACATTCTTAAGTTCATTTTTTTTTAAATAATTCACACTAAAGCAGCGCTTCTTTCATTCAAAACAATGCAAGTCCAAAGCATAGGCAACATGACAAGCAGTTAGCAAAAGTAGAAAAAAAGATTGTGAACCACCAACACCTGGATGCATACTTGTTCCTATACACAGTATAAGTGGTGTTGTATTGTTTCTTACGGTGCAGATGCGTCCGATGCGCGCCCTGTACGGCTCCTCGTCCACTCTGGCCGTCTTGTTGAACTCGCTGAAGAAGAAGTAGATCTCCTCCTTATACTTCAGAGTGGAGGGGATGATGGCTGCACCCGCAAACTGGGGGTCTGGGGGGTCACATTCAAACATGACCAGTCAGATATTATTACAATAGGGCAGGCAAAAATAATTTATTTTCAAGCACTGGTCGGATTTAGAAATGTTCGGCCATTTTGCTTCCATAACAAGGTCCGAAATATGCATTTTGTTATTTATTTAACTACACCCCTTGTCTGTTTGCATCTGTATATTTATCCTACTCTGAACCATCTCACATCTCACCCTCTAAAGTGCTTACATCAACTAAACTTTCCATCATCATTCATGCTGATAATTCATATCTAGGGTCTGTGCATAGCATTCTTTTTTAAACCCCGTATTCAAAATTTAAACACATTTCTCATATTATACTGTATGTAAAACGAGGACATCGTGGAAATTGAATGTCTGCCTTTAAGTGAATATATTTTCTAATTTGCATTTTACTGCTACAGTATAAAGACCCTGACCCAATCCATAAACACAGTGGCAGTAAATTACGCCTCCATGTTATTTCTCCCTTGAGGATGGCAGTGGGTGATAAAGAGAGAGAGAGAGAGAGAGAGAGAGAGAGAGAGAGAGAGAGAGTACCACCTCCCACTGTCTCTATATGAATCAGTCTAAACATGTCGCCTATGGTTACA
>NC_137217.1:28943425-28968425 GCF_949987685.1 Ammodytes marinus
TTTCCGTTTGTGTTAATTCTTGCGCCCCCTTTGGACAAAAGCGGTAGTGTTTTTACTACACCAGCTGTTGGCCCTGGGTGAGCGTACCCATGACAAAGGCATTAAGAAAAACTATAAAAAAATAGCATGCTTTGCACTGATGGTCTATTTTGCTTGTGCATCGTCAGAGGAAAGAAAATTATAGAAATATTTAAAGTTCCTCATATCACCTTTAAGTGCAGTATTTGAATAAATGTACTGAGTTATATTCCACCTCTGCATCTTACAGTGTTCCTTGCTAAGACACTAACACTCTGGAGAGCTATCATTTTATCACTGCACAGCGTTTAGAAAATGTAAATTTATCTGTGGGAGAACATATTCATTACTGAGCAAAATCATTCTCCGAGGCAGTAAATAACCCCCCAGCCTTCACACAGCCAGCAGGAGAGATACAGTGTGTTAGCAGATAAATATAATACATAACACGATCGATCTAGGGACTGTTTAGACTTGAAGATGTTACTAAACATATATCAACATCTGAAGGATTTTACTTTGAAGGATTATTATTTTATTTTATTTTATTCATTGCTACATTGCAACATACAGACTAGACAATCGACACTACATCACAAAACATTTGTCAAATCACAACAACCATGACAAGAATAACATACACACACACACACACACACACACACACAACAATAAAAGAGTTTGAAGGATTTCTTACCAGCATCCAGCACCTGGGGCTTCCAGCGTTGGTGCCACACACGATCATTGTGTCGTTTACTTTCTGAATGACGGTGATGAAGTTATCACACTCCAGCTGTGTGTGAAAGAGAGAGAGAGAGAGGGGGACAGAGGCAGGAAATGAGGCATTACAGCAATAGTAGGAGAGAGGGATGAAAAATACACATAGATTGGAACATAGGTTTAAAGGAGCACTCAGTGATTCTGGAGAACGCTTGTTGTCAAAATCACTTTTTGTCAAAATCAGTGAATATCTCCTCACGATATGCAACCTGTATGTGGCACTGATACAAATCCAATGTCGATACACAGCCTAGGTTCTGTAAACAGGCACGTTGGTAGCTACAGTGGGCCTTGTTTACACACCAGTTTACAGAGCCTAGGACGTGTTGTAACAGCCAGATTTATTTCAGCACACACACTTAAGCAGGTACAGGTAGCAGATCGTGAGGAGATATTCATGGATTTTTGATAAAAAAGTGATTGTGGTAAATTAGAAGCTATCCATTCCTTATTATTACAATGTATGTACAGTGTGTAGAGGTTTGTGGAGTCCAAGAGAGGTTACACATTGTTAGCCTAATAGCATAATTGCCTAAATCATATTTACTCTACATTTACTCTACATCTACTCTATTCTACATCTACTCTACTCTACATCTACTTTTCGTTAGCCTAATAGCATAATTGCCTAAGTCATATGTTAAGGGTTATAGAGTAGGGTAAAGCAGATGTAGAGTAGAGTAGATGTAGAATAGAGTAGATGTAGAGTAAAAGTAGAGTAGAGTGAATAGGATTTAGGCAATTATGCTATGAGGCTAACGACATCTTTCCTACTGATGTGGCCATACAGAGGGCCGGACTGTTTCTCTAACTGCGTCATGAGTGTGTGTTGTTGCCATGATCGTTCTTATTATCACCAAAAGTACAACCTAGACTCAGGTGAGGTGAATACAAGCACGCCAGCCATGCACACACACACACACACACACACACACACACACACACACACACACACACACACACACACAGAATGGAAGAGCCGGATTTGAGGGGGAGACTTTAGGGGAGCAGATAAGGCAGATGTTGGAAAGGGTAGTGTCAGCTTTCCCTGTGTAACTTTGTGAGCGTATAGCTCTGCTGCTACTTTGCTTATGCTGCTGCTATGACATATGCAATCTGTCTGACTCTGCTGCAACAATACATCCAATGACACACACACACACACACACACAGGTGAGGCATAATAGGGAAAGAGTGGAGAGTGTGTGAAAAAAGTGAGTACAGAGAAAACAAAAAAATGGACACAAAGACAGACCTAGGGATTGAGAAAAACAAATTGGAAAAGAGAGAGTTGGAATGCAGAAAGCAGGAGTACAACACCAAATTGATTATACAAGAGAAAGAGGCTGAATTGCTTAGAGAGAAAGAGATTTGAGAAGAAATTGAAGGCGATCCGAGCTGTGAAATTTTGTTGGCAGACAGTACACACACAGGAGGATCAGCCCTGCAGTACACCACTGCAATACAGCATATGCATATAAGGTTCTCATTAAGTGCATAAAGTGGACCAGTATGGATCTACAAGACATGGAGGATGGTAATGCATACTGAACACAACCTTACAGGCAAGACAATGCAGGTAAATAGTATGTCTTTAACTTACAGGCCTAGGGCCAAAATACATTACTGATCTGCCGATACGTTATGAGCCGTCCAGAGCCCTTAGGTCGTCTGGGACAGGTCTACTTACAGTCCCAAGAGTTAGGACTAAACAAGGAGAAGCAGCTTTTAGTTTTTATGCACCAAATCTCTGGAAAAAACTCACAGAAAACTTTTAAATCAAGTCTGAAGACTTTTCTGTTTCCATTTTTAACCTGTAATTTTTATTTGTATTTACATGTTCTATTTCTATTCATTTGCTTTTAAATGTTTTATTAATTCACTTTTCTAATGTGTATTGTGTATTTCAATCTTGCCCCTTTAAAGCACTTTGAATGGCCTTGTGTCTGAATTGTGCTTTATAAATAAACTTGCCTTGCCGTGCCTTGCCTTGCCGTGCCTTGCCTTGCCTTGCCTTGCCTTGCCTTGCCTTGCCTTGCCTTGCCTTGCCTTGCCTTGCCTTGCCTTGCCTTGCCTTGCCTTGCCTTGCCTTGCCTTGCCTTGCCTTGCCTTGCCTTGCCTTGCCTTGCCTTGCCTTGCCTTGCCTTGCCTTGCCTTGCCTTGCCCACAGATAACCTCATGAAACTTTGCCAGTTGATGACTCACATTTAACCAATTATTTTTTGTAGGCCTTTTTTTCAGACATTTTTTTTATACAATAGTTATTCTTATATGAAAGAAGACATGTTATGGAAGCAGGCAAGACAAAACATAAGTAACAACTGGTTAAAGAAGAACAGGGCCAGAGCTTGTGTAAATGTGTGTAGGTGGATATGTAGATGAGCAGGGTGGGTGGGTTGGGTAATTTGTATGTAAGTGACAGTTTGTTTGGTTTAACTTGTGCATATTTCTAGTCCTTACAATTTTTTTTTACATAAACTAAATCCAAAATAACCTTATTAAAATGTTACATTGTAGCACTAACCTTACTGTACAGCGATTGCAGATGAGGATGACGACGGTGATGATAAAACATGGTGATGGATAGATGGTGAATGCACTGAGAGCTTTGTAGAGACGACAGAGGAGCTTTGAGTGAAAACAGGCCTCTACCTCCAGTGGTGCTGCCTTGGCCTTGCAGGTATCGATGGCTGTCTGATCCGAGGCCACTGGGATCTGTGGGAGGAAGGGTTGGTTAGTTTTGCAAGTTTATTTATTTGTCAATTTGCACAAGGTACATCAAAATTCATTCTTTGCATATCCCCTCTCAAGTTACCACACTTCGGAGGGGGTCAGAACGCAAGGTCAGCCATAGTACAGCGCCCCTGGAGCAGTTTGGGGTTAAGTGTCTTGCTCAAAGGACACAATGGTAGAGATATTGGGCACTATAGATGTAATAGCAGCCACCACTAGTTTTAATACTAATACCCTCCTGTCCGGTGCTGGGAATCGAACCAAAGACCTCATGGTTACTGGTTGGATCCCTGTTGGTTGGACATCCACACCACCCCAAGTTCACAAAGTCTTGGGTCCCTTGAAAGGTGCTATATACTGTACAGATTGGAAGATGGTATTATTAAACCCTTTCACCCAGCTGCAATGACCCTGTTGCAACTGAGTAACACAACCCTCCATCCATCTATCTATCTATCTATCTATCTATCTATCTATCTATCTATCTATCTATCTATCTATCTATCTATCTATCTATCTATCTATCTATCTATCTATCTATCTATCTATCTATCTATCTATCTATCTATCTATCTATCTATCCATCCATCCATCTATCTATCTAGCATTCAAGGACTTATTTTTCTCATTACATTTCTGTTTTTGCTTGTAAGCATGCAGGGACCCATGAACATGGAAATCATGGTCAAGGCCTTATATGTATGAGGCTTTTTTTTTTCATCATGCATCAAATGTCAAGAATAAAGTGGACAGGGGCGCTCGTTGGCATAGTGGATAGAGCGCGTATCATATTGGCTCCGGACTTTGTTGCAGTGGTCGCGGGTTCAAATCCGACCCGTGGACCTTTACTGAAGGTCATCCCCCCTCTCTCTCTGTCTCCCCACTCTGTACTGTCTAATAAAGCTGGAAAATGCCGAATAATAATAAATTGCACATACAATTTTGTGAATAAAAATGAAATACAATGTTGAGAATCAACTCAACAGTTCCAGACTGCAGTACAGTTTGAAAGAGGTGGACACACATTCGAACTCCGGGGATCAATAACTCATAAGAATTTGTTTTATCAAAACACAAACGATCCATCTCAGCTGTCGTCGTAAGGCAGACAATGGGCTCCGACCTCATTTATTACCGACACCAGACGTCCTCTATAAGCTCCACTGATAACGTGTTGCTTATGAATTATTGATCTCGGAATTAAGAATCTGTGAACATCTTACCAACTTTACAGCAGTCTAGAACTTTCCAGTTGAAAATGTCCCCACTGTTGGACTAATAAAGGATGTTCTTATATCGTTCGTATACACAACATATTGACACTTTGGTCCAAATTTGGATTTTTTGGGGATTTGGACATTTTCACTTAGGGGTGTACTCACTTTTCTTGCCAGTACTTTAGAAATGAATGGCTCTGCATTGAGTTATTTTGAGAGGACAGCAAATTCACTGTTATACAAGCTGTACACTGACTACCTTACATTGTATCAAAGTGTCATGTTTTCGTTGTTGTCCCATGAAAAGATATAATGAAATATTTGAAGAAATGTGAGGGGTGTACTCACTTTTGTGAGATATACTGTATGTACCCTCAACCTAACAATCCCCTAGAAATATAGACATGAAGTTGTTACTCTTTGTTTCCCATGTAAGAGGACAGTGGAAAACAATGAGGCAGACAATATTCAGGGTTTATGCCCTACAGTCAAATAAACATTGTTTCGCAATTGTAGATAACTGAATTTAACTTGCCCTTTTTGATAAGAAATGTCTTCCACTGCAATTATTGAATCTCAAAATAAAAAATATATAATAAATAAATCCCGCGCTGCCCCATTCTGTGTGGCTGAGTCTTAAAGAGTTGATTTGTATTGTTGCTGTTTCAAAATGATTGTTATTTTCTACTTTCTCTCGAGTGACTGAACCTCCCCAAAATGTCACTTAACATATGAGTAAGAAAAAACACACAATCAAACATCATAATGGTCTATGAAAGCCAGAGACGTCACCAACCAAAATCGTTTTCCTACCTGTCTATCTGTCTTGAAGGAAAAACCCAATACTAAAAGGCTGAAGCAGTCATTATGAAAAATAGGCCAAATCCATATTAGGATGACACATAGGGCTTCTACAGTCTCTTCAATATATCAGGCCAGTCAGTGCTGACACAGTAGAGCTCACACACTGTGTTATATTGAGCCGATGTTAACATTACCAGCTCAGTGAATAACGTTCTCCAGCCTCACAGCTAGAGATATATCTGTAGCTTCATTAATGTATGGATGACCCGACTTTCTACTTTACTGGGTCAGTTGTCAAATCTATATCTGTATCTCTCTCTCTTTATCTCTCTCCCTGTCTCTCTCTCTCTCTCTCTCTCTCTCTCTCTCTCTCTCTCTCTCTCTCTGAATCAAAAGTCCTGCTGTCTGAACCTTATAGGAATATGTATGATTATCTATAGAACAACCTACATCTTCCTATGGCTACGTTCAGCCCATAACAACAGAACCACAAGTACTTGAAATAACCCCACACAAACCACTAAGAACCATCCCCGTAATAAAGAGGTTCTCCAATTGATGATGCCTCTTTGAAGAACCAAAGAAGAAACCATTTCAAGAACCATTTTGCGTTCCTGTGTGACCTTATACTGCAACAGAACAGTAATGGAGACAATCAAGAAAACAAAATCCGGAGCTTAAATCCCCCAGAAGAATCATATTGTAGTGTCTCAATACATGAGTAAAATCAGCTAGAGGAGAGTGTTTACCCGCTGGCAGCTATGATTTCTTATAACGGCCTGTTTTCTATGTTTTTTCTCTCTCTCTCTGTCTCTCTCTCTGTGTCTCTCTCTGTGTCTCTCTCTGTCTCTCTCTCTCTCTCTCTCTCTCTCTCTCTCTCGTTCTCTCTGTCTCTCTCTGTCTCTCTAAGCTCTCTAAAATTCTTAGCTTAGAGATCATCCCCCCCCCCTCCCAAAATTATATTAGGCCTACATTGTCTCCATACATTAATTAGTAAAATCATCTGTAAGGACATAGTTTACCTGCTGGTCGCGGACCCCTCTCTTGGTGAAGGTCATGATGTAGACTCTGGCCTGTCCGCCCACGTACAGCGTGTCACTGCCCTCGGCGTGGTACATGCTCAGGTAGTTCTCCGGTTTGTTGAAGTGGAACCGGGAGCCGTCTGTCAATCACACGGAGATATGTTATTTATTTTTTTTTTTCATTTTTTGAACCTTTATTTAAACTGGAGAGATCAATTGAGGGGTGACCTTCATATGCAATGATGCCGGAGTCAAACAAATGCAAAGCTAAATAAACAATACATACACAATATACAATGCTTTTAAATCACTTCTTAAAACACATTTTGATAGACTTGCTTTCACGTGATGCCGTCTTTTTATTCTCTTCCTCAATGTCTTTTTAAAGTAGCATTTATTAATCTTGTTTGGATTAATATGTGTATATATGAGTATTATCTTATTGTATACTGTATGTGTTTTTTGATTAGTATTCATTTATCTGATTTGTACTTGCTCCTATGTATTTTATGTCAAAGCACTTTGAAAACCATTGTTTTTAAAGGTGCTATATATTTTTAATTTCATTTAACTTTTATGTATCCTTGAGAGACCAATTGAGGGGTGACCTTCATTTACAATGACGTCGAGTTCTAACAAATTCAAAGGAAAAACAACAATACATAAACAATATTCAATGCAAATACACAACAACAGGTGAAGAGAAAAACAATTGAAACATTTACACAGTGGTGAAGAGTGGCAGCAATTATACTTGGGAGATCAATTTAGGGGTTACCTTCATATGCAATGATGTCGAGTCAAACAAATGCAAAGCAAAAACAACAATACATACACAATGCACAACTCAAATACAAGACAAGCTGACACAGAGACAAAACAATTGAAACATTTAGACAGCGATGTAGAATGGCTGCAGACAAGAGGCTTAGAAGAGTAGATTCAAGTTAAAATGTATGTTTTTGTGAGCGCTATGGTAATATTAATTATTCTATAGAATGAATTGAGTTTGTTGAGGTGGAACCGGGAGCCGTCTGTGAATCATAACGAGATACAATCACCGGCCACTTTATTAGGTACAGCGGTTCATTTTCTTGTTAACACATATAACTAATCAGCCAATTACATGACAGCAACTCAATGCATTTAGGCATTGTGAGGGCATGGAATCTTTCGCCTCCGTGAGAATGGTGACTGATTCACTCACTACAGTCAGGTGTGTGTGGCACAGATTGGCTAATTGAGCCCAGGTGTGAAGAGGTTACACAGGTGATACTCATAGTATTAGAATATTATGGAAAATGAATTGGAATTGAGGCAAGAATTCATGCAAAAGGGGCCCAAACCAAGTACTGAGGACATATAGATGATTATACTTTATATAGGGCAGACATTTCTGTATTTAAAATCCCTTTTTTATTGATTATCATGTAATATTAAAATTTTCTGAGATTTTGAATGTGGGGTTTTCATAAGCTGTAAGCCATAATAAATAAAAGTATAACAAACGAAGGCTTGAAATATCTCACTTTGCATGTGATGTATCTATATAATATTTTAGTTTCACCTTTTAAGTTGAATTACTGAAATAAATGAACTTTTGCACGATATTCAAATTTTTCGAGTTTCACCTGTATATGCCCTGAGACCCCAGTGCTCTGTGCTGCTCATTATCTCGCCCTCTGGGATAGTGAGAGGTTCTCTCTGAGGGTTCTCTGCTTCCGAGTTCCAAAGTAAACCGCTGAGTGACTTGTGTACGCGTTCTGCTGCTTGGCAGTGGTGGTTCAGTTTGTTGTTTAGTGTTTCATCTTAATTAAAAGTAGCCTGTGTGGTTCTTTAGAGCTCTGTGTGTTTTTGTTTTCTCCCCTTCCCCATATTCGCATTTACGATTTAGTGGTTATCCCTCCCACCCCCCTTATTACAGAATAAAAGTCTAGAAACGCTTGATGGCAAACGGCCACACCACTGCATTTTAATATACATTAATTTGCTGCTGTCAATATCGGAGCAACCTCGAAAAAACTAGTTATGAACAGGTTTCAATTTACCAGAAGACTTGTTCAAATACCACTGACCTTTGGTGGTTTTAGATTACTCATAGTGCCTTCATAGAACCATGGCTAAGGTGTGAGAGGAAAAGGGCATTCGGTGGGAGCATAAAGATCACTGACATAGTCGTGGGCAAAATGTATCACGGATACTAGTATGAATTATGTTCCAGACACCTTCAGGAGGCTCAAAAGTACATTCTTGCACTTACAGCATGAATCATTGGTTTAATCACACTCACACTTACAGTACATACAGTGCAAATCTGCCTGCATTTAAACACAGATATACTGTACACAATCACTGCAACTACTTTAAAGATGCTACGAGGAACTTTTAAACATTTCTTAAACAGTCTAATTTTTCCTCTGATGATCATAAATGACATGTAACAGCAAACAAGACCATCAGTGCAAAAAATGCTATTTTTATATAGTTTTTCTTAATGCCTTTTCTCATGGGTACCCTCACCCAGGAACAACAGCTGGCGTAGTAAAAAACACCACCGCTTTTGACTAAAGGGGTTGCAAGCATGAACACAAACAATACAGTAAAAGCTCCTCAGAGCACCTTTAAATAACATGGAACAAGTGATTTATGAAGCAGATTTAAAGGAGTTGAACAAAATATTGCCATTTCTAGTATTTTATGCTGTTTAATTAAAATGTAGGCTTTTAAAAAAGGACAATTGTAAGCCCTTTAATAGGCCTGTCATCCCTCTTCTTTTGGTCTTCTTTTGTTTGGTCTTGCTCCAGTGGTAAAGCCAGTGGTATTCTTTTGTTTTTATCAAGATACAGTTAATAAAATATCCAGTCTCATTGTATAGCAAACCCAGTTGATACACAAAAAGATGATATTGTATAACATCTGAGAACATATTAAGAACATGGCTATTACCATAACACAATGCTTATCCTATACAGCCATCTTCCTCCTTGCATTCTTCACAATAGATACTTCACGAGTAGAAAATTAAATGAAATGCATTTTGCTCTCCATGTTTCAATAAAACTAATCACACTAAGGACCAGATCTGATTATACAGCCACGGTTAAATGGAATTTGTAATGATTTCTCATCTCATCCCTGAAATATTAAAAAGACATCTAAGGCTGACAGCAAAGCAAGGATGAAGTGGTGACGATCACTGAGGTTGCTAACCAACCATCTAAGTTTCTATGGAAACAGTGGGCAATTCTGATAGTCGGTAATCTAATTTGTGAAGCTTACAAGGAAGGAAGCGAAAATATTGCTTTTGGCTAAGGTTGGCACACATATTCAGCTCTGGAAAAAATTAGAGACCGCTCCAAATGTTCAGTTTTACCCTTTAGAGGCATATGTTTGAGTAGAATTGACATTTTGATTTTATGATATAAACTACTGACAACATTTCCACCAAATTCACAATAACATTATTGTCAATAAGAGCATTTTAAATAAGTAATGTAGAGATGAAGATTTAAGAAAAATACAGACTGGTCTCTGAATTTTTTTCCGGGGCTGTATATTTAATTCACTGTCTGATATTGTTGAGAGAAACACACTGGATATGGCAAAGCACACTGTCAGATCGGTGATATTTACTTGGTCATATAACTTCACATGTATAAGCCTCTCATGATCCACCCTGGCTTCAAGATATGGGAAAATACAAATCTTATTCTAAGGGAGGCACAGAAAATATCTTCTTTTAAATCTCTCTTAAGACGTATTTTTTATTGTATGGCTTATTTCTTAAAACCAGTGCTTAAAACATATCCCCCCTATGAGGAATTCTGAGTAATTACATCAACCCTGTCTGCGCACATGAGGTAAAGCCTTCGGAGATCGCAGGTGGATTTTATACCCTGAGCTGTACGTCCGGGTTTTTTCTTAGCAGTAGAATCAACAAATGAAACATTTCATGGGCGCTTCTTGAGCTCCTGGGCCAGTGTCAGGGGAGGCGACACCAGTTTGTAAACGTTGCCATACTGAGAAACACAGGGAGAGTTTTGTGGAGCTGATAGGCTTGATCAACTTTGTGTGAATTTGTTTGCCGATGGCTTGAATGTAACTGACATTCATTCATATGAAAAAGTTATGCACTATAGCTTTAACCACTGGCATTGGGACTGACTACCCAAGGCCTGTATTAGAGAAGGCCCCTTGAAAAGCTAGAAATTAAAATGCAGTTTTTTTCATTTTCAAAATACTTGACTAGTTATAACACATACACATTGGCTGAACAAATTGGTTGAGTGATGGAAGTTTTGTATCCTAAAAAATAGCTGAGGCCAATCTCACCCCACACAAAATGGTTCAGTCCTAGAATGCTGTCTCCTAGCACAGCTAATTAAATACATGCTAATCCTGGAGCGCTAACATTGTCTTTGACAGTTATGAAATTCCCCAAGGAAGGGAAATCAGAATGTGCATTGTGTCCCGTTAAATGTCTTTCCTGAGATAATTTCAAAAGGGTAACACACACACACACACACACACACACACACACACACACACACACACACACACACACACACACACACATACACACACACACACCCACTGAATGACAACTGAAATGTCACATTCTGGATGTATTTTGAACACCCAACTTCTCTCTCTATGTGAGTATGTGTCTCTTGATCGTCTTTTTTCCCCCTAAGATATGTAATCGTTGCTTCTCGAAAGGAACACCTTGAATTTTCAAAAAGGTCAGCATTTCACTAGTCAGGAAATACAGCCATGTTTTTAGGGGGCCAAGCCCGAGTAGGGCTGGGACCGCGTAATGCAGAGCAACGCGGTTCCCAAGCCCTGCGGGGCAGGGAACCCTATTGTTTTTGTTGGGCCTTTTATTAGGGGGCCAAGCCCGAGTAGGGCTGGGACCGCGTTTTGCAGAGCAACGCGGTTCCCAAGCCCTGCGGGGCAGGGAACCCTATTGTTCTTGTAGGGATTATTATTAGGGGGCCAAGCCCGAGTAGGGCTGGGACCGCGTTTTGCAGAGCAACGCGGTTCCCAAGCCCTGCGGGGCAGGGAACCCTATTGTTTTTGTTGGGCCTTTTATTATTAGGGGGCCAAGCCCGAGAAGGGCTGGGACCGCGTTTTGCAGAGCAACGCGGTTCCCAAGCCCTGCGGGGCAGGGAACCCTATTGTTCTTGTAGGGATTATTATTATTAGGGGGCCAAGCCCGAGTAGGGCTGGGACCGCGTTTTGCAGAGCAACGCGGTTCCCAAGCCCTGCGGGGCAGGGAACCCTATTGATCTTGCTGGGATTATTAGGGGGCCAAGCCCGAGTAGGGCTGGGACCGCGTTTTGCAGAGCAACGCGGTTCCCAAGCCCTGCGGGGCAGGGAACCCTATTGATCTTGTAGGGATTATTCTTCTTATTCTTATTATTCTTCTCCACATAAAAGTGGTGCTGCAGCCCAAACCGTAAAGGGTTGGGACATGCCACTTGCAGGGCTCATCCAAGTCCGTACCCCGTACGCAGACAAAAAAATTCAAACATCCCGGCCACTAGGTGGCGCTACAACAAAGGAAAAGGCGTTTTGGGCTATAACTTCCGCACCGAAAGTCCGACAGTCAAAAACTTTATATCCACAGATGCCCACAAGTCAGCTGCATCTTTTGAGATAGGCCACGCCCATTTGCGATAGGATAGATCTTTTTCTACGTCGCAAAAACTGTTTTAGTCACCAAAACATACTCCTCCTACAGTTTTCGCCCGATTTGGACGAAAACAAAAGCATTACGCTCTCCTGACTCCCACGAGCAAAAGTGGGTCAAATAGTTTTTCTACGACCATCGGAAGACCAAACAGTAGCGCTTGAAAGATTCGCAAAAATTCCTTAAAAAAAAAAAAAAAGGGGATTTTCTTGAAACTGAAGGGAAACTATCATGGGGCATACCTGAGCCTATGGAAAAAATATGGGCTAGAAATTTCTATGTGGGCCGGACTTATTAAAAAAAAGAGTTTTTAAACTTTTTGGCCTGTTTTCGCCATTTTCTAAGTCTTTAGGCGGGAAAATGGGAAAATTCAAAAAAGTGTCTTTACAATGGAGAGGATGACAATTTGATTTTGCTATAACTCTCCAACCGAACATCGCACATTCAAAAACTTGACATCCACTTGTTTGGTACAGTGAGCTGCATCTTTATATCTAACGTAGTTTTGCGAATGTCATCCATAGGGGGCGCCAAAACCACAAAAAGCAAAGAAAACGCGTTTCGGGCTATAACTCCCACACCGAACATCCCACATTCAAAAACTTTACATCCCCGGATTCCGTGAAGCGAGGGGCCGGCGCCGCGGACGACGACGCCCGATCCCGAGTCGCGTGGGAGGCTTGGCCCCCGTTCACAACTGCTCGCAGTTCTAGTTATTATTATTATTATTCCTATTCCTTACGTACAAGTGGTGCTGCAGCCCAAACCGTAAAGGGTTGGGACATGCCACTTGCATCACTAGTTCAGACCCCCGGTCTCTCAGCATACAAAAAAATTCAGACATGCCGGCCACTAGGTGGCGCTACAACAAAGGAAAAGGCGTTTTGGGCTATAACTTCCGCACCGAAAGGCCGACAGTCAAAACCTTTATATCCACAGATGCCCACAAGTCAGCTGCATCTTTTGAGATAGGCCACGCCCATTTGCGATAGGATAGATATTTTTCTACGTCGCAAAAACTGTGTCAGTCACCAAAACATACTCCTCCTACAGTTTTCGCCCGATTTGGACAAAACCAAAAGCATTATACTTTACCGACTCCCACGAGCAAAAGTGGGTCAAATACTTTTTCTACGACCATTGGAAGACCAAACGGTAGCGCTTTAAAGATTCGCGAAAATTCCTTAAAAAAAAAAAAAAGGGGGATTTTCTTGAAACTGAAGGGAGACTATCATGGGGCATACCTGAGCCTATGGCAAAAATATGGGCAAGAAATTCCTTTGTGGGCCGGACTTATTAAAAAAAAGAGTTTTTCAATTTTTTTGCCTGTTTTCGCCATTTCCTAAGTCTTTCGGCGGGAAAATGGGAAAATTCAAAAAAGTGTCTTTACAATGGAGAGGTTGACAATTTGATTTTGCTATAACTCCCCAACCGAACATCGCACATTCAAAAACTTGACATCCACTTGTTTGGTACATTGAGCTGCATCTTTCTATCTAACGTAGTTTTGCGAATGTCATCCATAGGGGGCGCCAAAACCACAAAAAGCAAAGGAAACGCGTTTGGGGCTATAACTTCCACACCGAACATCCCACAGTCAAACACTTAATATCCACAGATGCCCACAAGTCAGCTGCATCTTTCTACATAACACAGTTTTGCGAATGTCATCCATAGGGGGCACCAAAACCGCAAAAAGCAAAGAAAACGCGTTTGGGGCTATAACTCCCACACCGAACATCCCACATTCAAAAACTTTACATCCCCGGATTCCGTGAAGCGAGGGGCCGGCGCCGCGGACGACGACGCCCAATCCCGAGTCGCGTGGGAGGCTTGGCCCCCGTTCACAACTGCTTGCAGTTCTAGTTATTATTATTATTCCTATTCCTTACGTACAAGTGGTGCTGCAGCCCAAACCGTAAAGGGTTGGGACATGCCACTTGCATCACTAGTTCAGACCCCCGGTCTCTCAGCATACAAAAAAATTCAGACATGCCGGCCACTAGGTGGCGCTACAACAAAGGAAAAGGCGTTTTGGGCTATAACTTCCGCACCGAAAGGCCGACAGTCAAAACCTTTATATCCACAGATGCCCACAAGTCAGCTGCATCTTTTGATATAGGCCACGCCCATTTGCGATAGGATAGATATTTTTCTACGTCGCAAAAACTGTGTCAGTCACCAAAACATACTCCTCCTACAGTTTTCGCCCGATTTGGACGAAACCAAAAGCATTACGCTCTCCTGACTCCCACGAGCAAAAGTGGGTCAAATAGTTTTTCTACGACCATCGGAAGACCAAACGGTAGCGCTTTAAAGATTTGCGAAAATCCGTAAAAAAAAAAAAAAAGTGGGATTTTCTTGAAACTCAAGGGAGACTATCATGGGGCATACCTGAGTCTATAAAAAAAATATGGCCAAGAAATTCCTATGTATGCCGGACTTATTAAAAAAAAGAGTTTGTCAATTTTTTTGCCTCTTTTCGCCATTTCCTAAGTCTTTCGGCGGGAAAATGGGAAAATTCAAAAAAGTGTCTTTACAATGGAGAGGTTCACAATTTCATTTTGCTCATAACTCCCCAACCAAACATCGCACATTGAAAAATTCAACATCCACTTGTTCGGTACATTGAGCTGCATCTTTCCATCAAACACAGTTTTGCGAATGTCATCCATAGGGGGCACCAAAACCACAAAAAGCAAAGAAAACGCGTTTGGGGCTATAACTCCCACACCGAACATCGCACATTCAAAAACTTTACATCCCCGGATTCCGTGAAGCGAGGGGCCGGCGCCGCAGACGACGACGCCCGATCCCGAGTCGCGTGGGAGGCTTGGCCCCCGTTCACAACTGCTCGCAGTTCTAGTTATTCTTTGGACTTACGTAAAACTGGTGCTGCAGCCCAAACCGTAAAGGGTTGGGACATGCCACTTGCAGGGCTTATCCAGGTCCATGCCTGGTACGCAGACAAAAAAATTCAGACATGCCGGCCACTAGGTGGCGCTACAACAAAGGAAAAGGCGTTTTGGGCTATAACTTCCGAACCGAAAGTCCGACAGTCAAAAACTTTATATCCTCAGATGCCCACCAGTCAGCTGCATCTTTTGAGATAGGCCACGCCCATTTGCGTATATATATATTTTTCGCTATATCGCAAAAACTGTGTCAGTTACCAAAACATACTCCTCCTACAGTTCTCGCCCGATTTGGACGAAACCAAAAGCATTATGCTCTACTGACTGCCACAAGCAAAAGTTGGTCAAATAATCTTTCTACGACCATCGGAAGACCAAACGGTAGCGCTTTAAAGATTTGCGAAAATCCCTTAAAAAAAAAAAAAAAAGGGATTTTCTTGAAACTCAAGGGAGACTATCATGGGGCATACCTGAGTCTATGGCAAAAATATGGGCAAGAAATTCCTATGTGGGCCGGACTTATTAAAAAAAATAGTTTTTCAATTTTTTTGCCTGTTTTCGCCATTTTCTAAGTCTTTCGGCGGGAAAATGGGAAAATTCAAAAAAGTGTCTTTACAATGGAGAGGATGACAATTTGATTTTGCTATAACTCCCCAACCGAACATCGCACATTCAAAAACTTGACATCCACTTGTTTGGTACATTGAGCTGCATCTTTCTATCTAACGTAGTTTTGCGAATGTCATCCATAGGGGGCGCCAAAACCACAAAAAGCAAAGAAAACGCGTTTGGGGCTATAACTCCCACACCGAACATCGCACATTCAAAAACTTTACATCTCCGGATTCCGTGAAGCGAGGGGCCGGCGCCGCGGACGACGGCGCCCGATCCCGAGTCGCGTGGGAGGCTTGGCCCCCGTTCACAACTGCTTGCAGTTCTAGTTCCTATTATTATTATTTTTCTCCGCGTAAAAGTGGTGCTGCAGCCCAAACCGTAAAGGGTTGGGACATGCCACTTCCAGGGCATATCCAGGTCCGTACCCCGTACGCAGACAAAAATATACAGACATGCCGGCCACTAGGTGGCGCTACAACAGCCGAAAAACACGTTTGGGGCTATAACTCCCACACCGAAAGTCCGACAGTCAAAAACTTTATATCCACATATGCCCACAAGTCAGCTGCATCTTTTGAGATAGGCCACGCCCATTTGCGTATATATACATTTTTCGCTACATCGCAAAAACTGTGTCAGTCACCAAAACATACTCCTCCTACAGTTTTCGCCCGATTTGGACGAAACCAAAAGCATTATTCTCTACCGACTCCCACGAGCAAGATTTGGTCAAATAGTTTTTCTACGACCATCGGAAGACCAAACGGTAGCGCTTTAAAGATTCGCGAACATTCCTTAAAAAAAAAAAAAAAGGGGGATTTTCTTGAAACTGAAGGGAGACTATCATGGGGCATACCTGAGTCTATGGCAAAAATATGGGCAAGAAATTCCTATGTGGGCCGGACTTATTAAAAAAAAGAGTTTTTCAATTTTTTTGCCTGTTTTCGCCATTTTCTAAGTCTTTAGGCGGGAAGATGGGAAAATTCAAAAAAGTGTCTTTACAATGGAGAGGTTCACAATTTGATTTTACTATAACTCCCCAACCGAACATCGCACATTCAAAAACTTGACATCCACTTGTTCGGTACATTGAGCTGCATATTTCTATCTGACGTAGTTTTGCGAATGTCATCCATAGGGGGCGCCAAAACCACTAAAAGCAAAGAAAACGTGTTTGGGGCTATAACTTCCACACCGAACATCCCACAGTCAAAAACTTTATATTCACAGATGCCCACAAGTCAGCTGTATCTTTTCAGATAGGCCACGCCCATTTCCGTATGGGATTTTTTTTCCCTACATCGCTGTGTCAGTCACCAAAACACATTCCTCCTACAGTTTTTGCCCGATTTGGACGAAACCAAAAGCATTATGCTCTACCGACTCCCACGAGCAAAAGTTGTGTAAATCATTTTTCTACGACCATCAGAAGACCAAGCGGTAGCGCTTTAAAGATTTGCACATTAGCTACCTTGTACCAAACTGCTCCTAAATCCAAAACGATTCATCCTATTAACACCAAACTTCACACATGTGTTTGTCCTATGGTTCTCAGGTTGGTTCTACTTTTTCCTTAAATTGCTCCAAAAGGGGGCGCCAAAAACACACTTGAGCATCTTTCTCTGCGATTTTTTTTGCCTTTTGGTCTATAACTCCCAAACCGAACATCCCACATTCAAAAACTTTACATCCTCGGATTCCGTGAAGCGAGGGGCCGGCGCCGCGGACGACGACGCCCGATCCCGAGTCGCGTGGGAGGCTTGGCCCCCGTTCACAACTGCTTGCAGTTCTAGTTAGGGGGCCAAGCCCGAGTAGGGCTGGGACCGCGTTTTGCAGAGCAACGCGGTTCCCAAGCCCTGCGGGGCAGGGAACCCTATTGTTCTTGTAGGGATTATTATTAGGGGGCCAAGCCCGAGAAGGGCTGGGACCGCGTTTTGCAGAGCAACGCGGTTCCCAAGCCCTGCGGGGCAGGGAACCCTATTGTTTTTGCTGGGATTATTCTTTATTCTTTATTCTTTATTCTTATTCTTCCATGCGTAAAAGTGGTGCTGCAGCCCAAACCGTAAAGGGTTGGGACATGCCACTTGCATGGCTTATCCAGGTCCATGGTACGTACGCAGACAAAAAATTTAGACATCCCGGCCACTAGGTGGCGCTCCAACAGCAGAAAAACACGTTTGGGGCTATAACTTCCACACCGAAAGTCCGACAGTCAAAAACTCTATATCCACAGATGCCCACAAGTCAGCTGCATCTTTTGAGATAGGCCACGCCCATTTGCGTATATATACATTTTTCGCTACATCGCAAAAACTGTGTCAGTCACCAAAACATACTCCTCCTACAGTTTTTGCCCGATTTGGACGAAACCAAAAGCATTATGCTCTACCAACTCCCACGAGCAAAAGTTGGTCAAATAATTTTTCTACGACCATCGGAAGACCAAACGGTAGCGCTTTAAAGATTTGCGAAAATCCCTTGAAAAAAAAAAAAAAAGGGATTTTCTTGAAACTCAAGGGAGACTATCATGGGGCATACCTGAGTCTATAAAAACAATATGGCCAAGAAATTCCTATGTATGCCGGACTTATTAAAAAAAAGAGTTTTTCAATTTTTTTGCCTCTTTTCGCCATTTCCTAAGTCTTTCGGCGGGAAAATGGGAAAATTCAAAAAACTGTCTTTACAATGGAGAGGTTCACAATTTCATTTTGCTCATAACTCCCCAACCGAACATCGCACATTGAAAAATTTAACATCCACTTGTTCGGTACATTGAGCTGCATCTTTCTATCAGACACAGTTTTGCGAATGTCATCCATAGGGGGCGCCAAAACCACAAAAAGCAAAGAAAACGCGTTTGGGCCTATAACTCCCACACCGAACATCGCACATTCAAAAACTTTACATCCCCGGATTCCGTGAAGCGAGTTGCCGGCGCCGCGGACGACGACGCCCGATCCCGAGTCGCGTGGGAGGCTTGGCCCCCGTTCACAACTGCTTGCAGTTCTAGTTCCTATTATTATTTTTCTCCGCGAGAAAGTGGTGCTGCAGCCCAAACCGTAAAGGGTTGGGACATGCCACTTGCATAGCTTATCCAGGTCCATCCAAGGAACGCAGACAAATGAATTCAGACATGCCGGCCACTAGGTGGCGCTACAACGGCAGAAAAACGCGTTTGGGGCTATAACTTCAGCACCGAAAGTCCGACAGTCTAAAACTTTATATCCACAGATGCCCACAAGTCAGCTGCATCTTTTGAGATAGGCCACGCCCATTTGCGTATATATACATTTTTCGCTACATCGCTAAAACTGTGTCAGTCACCAAAACATACTCCTCCTACAGTTTTCGCCCGATTTGGACGAAACCAAAGGCATTATGCTCTACTGACTCCCACGAGCAAATGTTGGTCAAATAATTGTTCTACGACCATCGGAAGACCAAACGGTAGCGCTTTAAAAATTTGCGAAAATCTATAAAAAAAAAAAAAAAGAGGGATTTTCTTGAAACTCAAGGGAGACTATCATGGGGCATACTTGAGTCTATCGAAAAAATATGGGCAAGAAATTCCTTTGTGGGCCGGACTTATTAAAAAAAAGAGTTTTTCAATTTTTTTCCCTGTTTTCGCCATTTCCTAAGTCTTTCGGCGGGAAAATGGGAAAATTCAAAAAAGTGTCTTTACAATGGAGAGGTTCACAATTTCATTTTGCTCATAACTCCCAAACCGAACATCGCACATTCAAAAACTTGACATCCACTTGTTTGGTACATTGAGCTGCATCTTTCTATCTAACGTAGTTTTGCAAATGTCATCCATAGGGGGCGCCAAAACCACAAAAAGCAAAGGAAACGCGTTTGGGGCTATAACTCCCACACCGAACATCCCACATTCAAAATCTTTACTTCCCCGGATTCCGTGAAGCGAGGGGCCGGCGACGCGGACGACGACGCCCGATCCCGAGTCGCGTGGGAGGCTTGGCCCCCGTTCACAACTGCTTGCAGTTCTAGTTAGGGGGCCAAGCCCGAGCAGGAGCTGGGACCGCGTTTTGCACAGCAACGCGGTTCCCAAGCCCTGCGGGGCAGGGAACCCTATTGTTTTAGTAAGGATTATTATTTGTAGTCACCTAAAACTGTGTCCACAGGCCAAACCGTAAAGGGTGCAGACATGCCAATTGCATGACTAGATCCAGGTCCGGGCCGTGTACGCATACAAAACTATTCAGACATGCCGGCCACTAGGTGGCGCTACACCAAAGAAAACGCGTTTGGGGCCATAACTCCCACACCGAAACTCCCACAGTCAAAAACTTTATATCCACATATTCACTGGAGTCAGCTGCATCTTTTGGCATAGGCCACGCCCATTTGCGATATTATAGATTTTTCGCAAAATCGCGAAAACTGAAAAACATATTTTTCGCTACTCCTCCCACAATTTTTGGACAATTGACACCAAAGTTTGCACAGCACATCTACCGACCCACACGGAAAGAAATCATGCTAATGCATTTTGATCCGACCATGGATAGAGAAACGGTAGCGTTTTAAATATTTGTTGATTAGCTACGTTTTACGTAGAAATTCATAAATCCAAAATCATAAGTCGGATCAAGTTCAAATTTTAGACATATGTTGGGGCTACCCTTAATTACGTTCAAAAAAAAAATTGGAAATTTTCGCCATAAGGGGGCGCCATAAACTAGGGAATTTTATATCTCCTAATTGACCAAAGGAATTTTCTTAAAACTCACGGGAAACCATCAACGGGCGTACCCGAGTCTATATGAAAAATATGGCCAAGAAATAGTAATGTTTACGGGACTTTTTAATAAAATTAGATTTTTTCTTTTCCGTCAAAGAAAAAAGGCGGGAATGTTAGCATGTCCATTGACATTACATTGTGCAATTAGCTCCGGCGGCCATTTTGTCAAGGCTGACAATCTGCTTTTGCTCATAACTCGCCAACCAAACATCGCACTTTAAAAAACTTGACATCCACTTGTTCTGTGAATTGAGCTGCATTGTTCTACCGTGGCACTTTCGCGAAATTCATCCGTAAACAGCGATACCTATACAACTCCCGCACCGAACATCCCACGGTCAAAAACTTTACATCCGCGGATTCCGTGGAGTGAGCGGCCGGCGCGGCGGTTGACGACGAGTTGCGTCGGAGGCTTGGCCCCCGGTAAAAACTGCTTGCAGTTCTAGTTAGGGGGCCAAGCCCGAGCAGGAGCTGGGACCGCGTTTTGCACAGCAACGCGGTTCCCAAGCCCTGCGGGGCAGGGAACCCTATTGTTTTAGTAAGGATTATTATTTGTAGTCACCTAAAACTGTGTCCACAGGCCAAACCGTAAAGGGTGCAGACATGCCAATTGCATGACTAGATCCAGGTCCGGGCCGTGTACGCATACAAAACTATTCAGACATGCCGGCCACTAGGTGGCGCTACACCAAAGAAAACGCGTTTGGGGCCATAACTCCCACACCGAAACTCCCACAGTCAAAAACTTTATATCCACATATTCACTGGAGTCAGCTGCATCTTTTGGCATAGGCCACGCCCATTTGCGATATTATAGATTTTTCGCAAAATCGCGAAAACTGAAAAACATATTTTTCGCTACTCCTCCCACAATTTTTGGACAATTGACACCAAAGTTTGCACAGCACATCTACCGACCCACACGGAAAGAAATCATGCTAATGCATTTTGATCCGACCATGGATAGAGAAACGGTAGCGTTTTAAATATTTGTTGATTAGCTACGTTTTACGTAGAAATTCATAAATCCAAAATCATAAGTCGGATCAAGTTCAAATTTTAGACATATGTTGGGGCTACCCTTAATTACGTTCAAAAAAAAAATTGGAAATTTTCGCCATAAGGGGGCGCCATAAACTAGGGAATTTTATATCTCCTAATTGGCCAAAGGAATTTTCTTAAAACTCACGGGAAACCATCAACGGGCGTACCCGAGTCTATATGAAAAATATGGCCAAGAAATAGTAATGTTTACGGGACTTTTTAATAAAATTAGATTTTTTCTTTTCCGTCAAAGAAAAAAGGCGGGAATGTTAGCATGTCCATTGACATTACATTGTGCAATTAGCTCCGGCGGCCATTTTGTCAAGGCTGACAATCTGCTTTTGCTCATAACTCGCCAACCAAACATCGCACTTTAAAAAACTTGACATCCACTTGTTCTGTGAATTGAGCTGCATTGTTCTACCGTGGCACTTTCGCGAAATTCATCCGTAAACAGCGATACCTATACAACTCCCGCACCGAACATCCCACGGTCAAAAACTTTACATCCACGGATTCCGTGGAGTGAGCGGCCGGCGCGGCGGTTGACGACGAGTTGCGTCGGAGGCTTGGCCCCCGGTCAAAACTGCTTGCAGTTCTAGTTATTATTATTATTTGTACCTCCCTAAAACTGCGTGCACAGCCCAAACCGTAAAGGGTATAGACATGCCAATTGCATGACTAGATCCAGGTCCGCCCGGACTACGCATACGACAAAAATTCAGACATGCCGGCCACTAGGTGGCGCTACAACGAAGGAAAACGCGTTTGGGGTCATAACTCCCACACCGAACGTCCCACAGTCAAAAACTTTATATCCACATATGCACTGGAGTCATCTGCATCATTTGGCATAGGCCACGCCCATTTGCGATATTATAGATTTTTCGCAAAATCGCGAAAACTGCAAAACATATTTTTCGCTACTCCTCCCATAATTTTTGGACAATCGACACCAAAGTTTGCACAGAACATCTACCGACCCACACGGAAAAAAAAATTGCTAAAGCATTTTGATCCGACCATGGATAACGAAACGGTAGCGTTTTAAATATTTCTTGATTAGCTACGTTTTACGAAAAAATTCATAAATCCAAAATCATAAGTCGGATCAAGTCCAAATTTTAGACATATGTTGGGACTACCCTTAATTGCGTTCAATAAAAGATTTGGAAATTTTCGCCATAAGGGGGCGCCATAAATTATGAAATTTCATATCTCCTAATTGGCCAGAGGAAATTTCTTGAAACTCACGGGAAACCATCAAGGGGCATACACGAGTCTATATAAAAAATATGGCCAAGAAATATTAATGTGTAAGGGACTTTTTAATAAAATTAGATATTTTTTTTTTCCATCAAAGAAAAAAGGCGGGAATGTTAGCATGTCCATTGACATTACATTGTGCAATTAGCTCCGGCGGCCATTTTGTCAAGGCTGACAATCTGCTTTTGCTCATAACTCGCCAACCACACATCGCACATTAAAAAACTTGACATCCACTTGTTCTGTGAATTGAGCTGCATCGTTCCACCGTGGCACTTTCGCGAAATTCATCCGTAAACAGCGATACCTATACAACTCCCGCACCGAACATCCCACGGTCAAAAACTTTACATCCGCAGATTCTGCGGAGTGAGCGGCCGGCGCGGCGGTTGACGACGAGTCGCGTCGGAGGCTTGGCCCCCGGTAAAAACTGCTTGCAGTTCTAGTTATTATTATTTTTCTCCGCGTAAAAGTGGTGCTGCAGCCCAAACCGTAAAGGGTTGGGACATGCCACTTCCAGGGCATATCCAGGTCCGTACCCCGTACGCAGACACAAAAATTCAGACATGCCTGCCACTAGGTGGCGCTACAACAAAGGAAAAGGCCTTTTGGGCTATAACTTCCGCACCGAAAGTCCGACAGTCAAAACCTTTATATCCACAGATGCCCACAAGTCAGCTGCATCTTTTGAGATAGGCCACGCCCATTTGCGATAGGATAGATATTTTTCTACGTCGCAAAAACTGTGTCAGTCACCAAAACATACTCCTCCTACAGTTTTCGCCCGATTTGGACGAAACCAAAAGCATTACGCTCTCCTGACTCCCACGAGCAAAAGTGGGTCAAATAGTTTTTCTACGACCATCGGAAGACCAAACAGTAGCGCTTGAAAGATTCGCGAAAATTCCTTAAAAAAAAAAAAAAAGGGGATTTTCTTGAAACTGAAGGGAGACTATCATGGGGCATACCTGAGCCTATGGAAAAAATATGGGCTAGAAATTCCTATGTGGGCCGGACTTATTAAAAAAAAGAGTTTTTCAATTTTTTGGCCTGTTTTCGCCATTTTCTAAGTCTTTAGGCGGGAAAATGGGAAAATTCAAAAAAGTGTCTTTACAATGGAGAGGATGACAATTTGATTTTGCTATAACTCCCCAACCGAACATCGCACATTCAAAAACTTGACATCCACTTGTTTGGTACATTGAGCTGCATCTTTCTATCTAACGTAGTTTTGCGAATGTCATCCATAGGGGGCGCCAAAACCACAAAAAGCAAAGAAAACGCGTTTGGGGCTATAACTTCCACACCGAACATCGCACATTAAAAAACTTTACATCTCCGGATTCCGTGAAGCGAGGGGCCGGCGCCGCGGACGACAACGCCCGATCCCGAGTCGCGTGGGAGGCTTGGCCCCCGTTCACAACTGCTTGCAGTTCTAGTTTAAGCTTGTTCTTTCCTGAAAGCGGCTTCATTAAACCCAAGGGCTCACACACACACACACACACACACACACACACACACACACACACACACACACACACACACACACACACACACACACACACACACACACACACACACACACACACACACACACTCACACACACACTCACACACACTGTCACGTCTACAGAGCCTCAGAGGGCCACGGCACATAATCCTTGAATGGAGTTAAAACATTTCCGTATTCGAAACATTTGCTTTTGAAGAAACTAAATTCATAATTGCTTGTTAGAGAGAAGTGGAGGTGAAGCACGTACTGTATGTCATTATTTGAATAAAACATTCTTAAGGAACAAAATATATATTCTCAAGCTAATTCAAATGGGGATATTTTAGAAAATGTTCGGTTTAAGATCTTATATATACCAGCTGTAATTTACAACAGTAGTACCCTCTGTGGTAGCGGCTGCCATTGGTGTGTGTGTGTGTGTGTGTGTGTGTGTGTGTGTGTGTGTGTGTGTGTGTGTGTGTGTGTGTGTATGTGTGTGTGTGTGTGTGTGTGTGTAAAGGGTTAATGAGAGGCAAAACGATCTAGTAAGATCAATACCTCAGGATGTCTGATGGGCAACAGCCTCTGCCGTCTGTGTGTCAATGTGTGTGTGCGTGTGTGTGTGTGTCAATGTGTGTGT
>NC_137217.1:28973425-28995925 GCF_949987685.1 Ammodytes marinus
ACTCTTCATTTCCTGCATTCTGGTGGATTTCTATGCACCAATCAACCAACCAAACAACCAATGGTGAACATGTATGTAAAGAAAAATACAACATTCAGGTACCTAGTGACACAAATATAATGGAATAGAATGCAGTTAGAATCTCAGGTATTCAAACATGCATTCATGTTCCTGTATTGTTCATAACGTTCAACCTCAACAACTTCAAATCATTTCACAGTCACACGTGTTTTGGGATGTTTTTTTCTTTTTCTTTTTTTGGGAATCATGTAGCCTGCATCTCAACAAACAAATGTATTAGAGAATAAATGAGACCTTGGTGGGATGCCAGCAAGTATAGATGGTACGGTCCACTTGAGGGGTGTCTGAAAGCATCTGAAAAATATCCATACAGGTCAGAAGGATGTATAAATGTTTCCAACCGGTGAACTGTGATTTTTTAACCTTTTTTGGGGAGAATGGGTCGGTCTTTCATATGTTCTCAAGGCAAACAAATTGATCTCTTCTAAATATTGAGTGGGACATATCTCTGTCTGCATCCCCCTGAAAGCTACGCCTACGATAAATATTTTCTAATGCTTTTGAAATCAGTCCAAGAACATATTAACAGACCACGACACAACCTTGCACATTTTGCAGAATAACAACAATTGTATATGACATTTTGAGAAGATTTAAGAACCTACTGGCCATCCATTGGGGCCATTTTATGTTTAGTACAACTGCTCCCACACCAACAATCAATAATGATATAGCCTCAGCATCTGCTTGTACTGTAATGTTCTAATCAATATACTATGTGTCAATAGAGCCTGAGTGCCGGCATTGGAATGAATCAGCAGTTTGGCTCTGCTGCGCTTGCACTTGTAATGTTAATTGAGTCAAATTTTAAAAAATGGATCCACTGGTAAATGGCAAAAGCCTGGAAGCGAACAGATGCCTCCATTTGCATGGGATTGGCCTGTGTGTGTGTGTGTGTGTGTGTGTGTGTGTGTGTGTGTGTGTGTGTGTGTGTGTGTGTGTGTGTGTGTGTGTGTGTGTGTTGGACACTATGTTGGTTTATGTGAGCGATCTGTGCAGAGCAAGCTTCTCCCACGGAAATGCTTGGAGATATTTTATAAAAATTGAGGAGAGATATTTCTGTATTTCTTCTGGTCAGTGAGCCCTGCATATTCCACAGACTATCCCTGAGTTCCAAATCACGTACTTCTTTCTTTTTACTACACTACATACTAAAGTGCAGAAGAGTTTAAGGGCCACAGGAGAGAAACAAAAATCAGATGAGGAAGGTTTTTTTTTTCATTGTTTTGAGAAATGTCAAGAATAAAGACGAATACTCCAAAATGCTATTGGAGTTAGTGGGGCATTTATGTATTTTCAGCATACTACAATTGACGTGCATGTATTGGGACATCCTACAACTGTTTCTGGCATACTAAATGGTAGGGAAGTATGTGTATTGGAAAGCAGGGATGGTGTAATGAAAACCTGTTAACACCCGACCACCAGGGGGTAGCAATCTACCCTTTTCCAATCATCTGTCATCTTTGAAATGTCTTAATCGTCGCTCTGTGTTACCCATTAAAGGTGGTGTTAGTGATTCTGAAGAACGCTTGTTGTCAAATTCTCTATTGTTGAAATCAGTGAATATCTCCTCATATCATGTGAGTGTGCTGAAAAAAAATCCAGTGTTAATACACAGTCTCTGCTCTGTAAACGGCTATGCAGAAAAGGGGGCCTATAGCTTTAGCAACATGTCATTTCACAGAGTCTAGGTTGTGTATGAACAATGGATCCTTTTTTTTTAGCGTACACACATTGCTGACAGGTGGCGGATCGTGGGGGGATATTTTGACAGCAAGCGTTCTACAGAATCACTGAATACACCTTTAAATTCAGGGATGAAACCTCTTATTTATAAATGTAAGAGCAAACTCTACAAGGATTCAAATAAATGATTTTACTCATTAACTTTCTCACTGCACCACACACACATTTAACCTCAATCCAGAGAAGAACTAACGCTTTAAAAAGACATTCTGTTCCCTGGTTAATTGGGTACATTTTGGCCTGGATATCTGGGCCTTAACGGTTAGCGGTCAATTGAGTTTTTCAACCGTGAGACATCTGGTTAGTTTGAATGTTGATGGTCAGGCAGACTCTAGTTATTAGATGTTACAGTCACTGCATTTAAAAGTAATTGATTTTCTCTCTCTCTTTCATCGCACCTTGTAGATGGGAAATACAAAGGGTTTTTTGGACACTACACCATTATAAGAGTTTATAATAGAAACCCACATGGCAATTTTGTGCATGGAAATGAGCATTTTAAAGATGCTTTATTTTGGAGTGACAGAGATGAAATGGGGCAGAGAGGGGAATGACATGCAGAGAACGGCCCGGGCTGGATTCTAACCCGGGTCTGCTGTGAAGAGGACTGATGGATGGATGGATGGATAAATAGACAGACAGACAGACAGACAGACAGACAGACAGACAGACAGACAGACAGACAAATAGACCCACACAACGAGCCCCCTAAAATGAGCATTATAGATTATCTTTAACACCAGCTATTCTAAAGGGTGATGTCACCTCTATATGTTTAACATTCAGAGTGTGTTGCTCATATGACCTCGCTCAACAATGATGTCATTTTGTATTAAGTTGTCATGGCAATTCTGGTGAGTGAAAACTGCAGCCACTAGATGGCAGCAAATAGCAGGAAGCTCAATCTTTATTTCATCACTTCAAAGTTGGTTTGTCTGCGTCCTAAATCCTTACAACATCCCTGCGTTCCAATCCCAATACTTCCCTACTATTCAGTATGCCAGAAAAAGATTTAGGATGTCCCAATACATGCACGTTGATTGTAGTATGCTGGAAATACATAAATGCCCCACTAACTCCAATAGCATTTTCAAAAGTACATTGCATTGTATTTGTTTTTTACTTTTTGGTTCATAATGATTGAATGCAAAAGTCACAATTCTAATCATCAATCGCCCCACCAACAACATAACTGTAAGCGTGCTAGTTGATTACTGTAACAGGTCTTTTAGAGCAGTGAGTCACACTAGTAAAACATCATCAACTAAACCTAGCATTGTTTCCTATAGGGTTGTTAAATGTGTGTTTATATTTGCTATGAGATAATGTGACTAGTGTAAAACAAAGGTACCAAATGTACATTTAGCTTTTTGTTTTGGACACCTACATGTATACAATTACTTAGATATTTCCCACATTTGAGTATTTATTGAAACATTTCTGATACAAAATTGTAATACGTTTGTGTTAATTCTTGCTCCCCCTTTGGACAAAAGAGGTAGCGTTTTTTTCTACGCAAGCTGTTGTTCCTTGGTGAGTGTACCCATGACAAAGGCATTAAGAAAAACGATATAAAAATATAATTATTTGCACTGATGGTCTCGTTTGCTGTTACATGTCATTTATGATCATCATAAGACAAATTAGACTCTTTCAGAAATATTCAAAAGATCCTCTTAGCACCTTAAAAAATCATCTTCTTAACATGTAGATTACTAAAACCAAATTGCAGGGCCAATGACAGTGTGTCTCTGCAGATAACTATGGATAAGTGAAATATGGTACAGTCAGACCTTGAAACATCAAAGAGGATTAAACCTACTTTTTGTGATCCCCTGTCTGAGCTTTGACTGCAGTGCTACAGAAAGTTCAAACGTGCAATAGAGTGGTAGTCGGTTGGCGTTTCAATCCCTTGCACATCATGGCCCTCATTTATCAACCGTGCGTAGACCAGAAAAATGGGTGTACGTACATTTCCACGCAAATCTCGGCATTTATCAATATGGACGTGAGCGTAGGATACGCTCAAATCCCACGCCAGCTCTCAGCTCGTGTACGCAAGTTTGTAAACAGCATGGACTCGCAGTGCAGGCTGTGCCGGGTAGCCGATGACTTTGTTGGACAATTATTAGAAGATAATACAAATGCAGTGTTTGCTCAGACCGAAATAAAGATATTATTCACTTAAAAATGTGCAGCTTATGGTGTGCAACTGAGTAGGAGCACTGATTCAATAGTGCGCACACCGGCCACTTAGGAGCGCTGCATGGGACTGCGTAAGGGCAGTTGTCTCCGTCTGGAGCTGCTGGGGGGACACTGAGGCACGGGGGCTGCATTCATTCAAAATGTTAGCCACAGTATTAAATATGTAGTAGCCAAGGCCTACACTGCTCTTTATGATAAAAAATACACGGTACAACATTCAGCTTAACATTTTATTTATTTGACGCACTTTTTAGTTGTCAGTTCCTCTTTTAATGTGTCATTGATCGCTTAAGCGAGCAATTTATTTCCACTACATACTAAAGTACAGAAGAGTTTTAGGGCCACCGGAGAGAAAAAAATCAGATAAGGAAGTTTTTTTTTTTCATTGTGCCGAGAAATGTCAAGATTAAAGACAAATACTCCAAAATTCTCTTGGAGTGAGTGGGTGCTTTTTCTGTATGTATTTTCAGCATACTACAATTGACGTGCATGTATTGGGACATCCCAAATCTTTTTCTGGCATACTAAATAGTAGGGAAGTATGGGTATTGGAACACAGGGTTGGTTTAAATTGGTGTGTGAACGATGGTACAAAAGCAAGTGTATCAATTTACCTTTCACTTACCAGAAATAAACTAATTCAGCCAAAATAAACAATAACTTACCTGCTATAATAACATCTAAATGCACAAAAATATACCTAAGCGCCAATGCCTTGACTGAATCAACAGAAATTACATGTCCCACTACCCATCCCTAATTTTTCTGTGTACAAGTCTATCCACGTACTGAGAGATTAAATTCAGCAAACAGACTAAAGTCCTCACAGCGACATCAGCATTCAGCTTACCGCACAGCTGACCTTGAGTTTGGTAAGTCCTTCTGAAAATATGTTTTTTTTCTCTCTTCTCTCTCCTATTTTCAAAGGGCAAGTTAAAATGGTGGCTGATAGAGTAGTGACTGCATGGAAGGTAGTTGAGACATTTTTAAGACCAAAATATCAAATAATCATCAATAATTTCATAGGCTTCATAAAGATGGAGTATCTTCTATTCAAACGAATAAGTGCAAGAATATAGATAGATAGATAGATAGATAGATAGATAGATAGATAGATAGATAGATAGATAGATAGATAGATAGATAGATAGATAGATAGATAGATAGATAGATAGATAGATAGATAGATAGATAGATAGATAGATAGATAGATAGATAGATAGATAGATAGATAGATAGATAGATAGATATTCAAATAAATGAGTGCATGGATATTAACTTTTTAAATAAAAACGCATATATTATACTATATTATATAAAACTTAAATATTTCTCTTAGATCTATACTGTATTTTTAACTCAAGTGTTCATCTATTCATAAGGAAAAACATTACTGTCTATTTTAAACAACCAATACTTTTGCTTCTTACTTGTAACTCTATTCCCAGCCGTGTAAGCCAAGCCCTAAATGAAAATGTAAACTGTTGTTGTAAAGAAATGCTTGCCCTCATACCAGCCTGAAATTAACCTCGCACAGCTGATGGGAATAGCCCATAATATGGTGTGTGAATGCCTGTCATTGTGTGGGGGGGGGAGGGGGGTGAGTGGCTTATAAACACCATTTTAATCTGCCCTTTTGGCTTCCAGTCCAAATAGTTGTATTAAAATAGATATTGTGGCATAGCACGGCCAGACAGACAGACCTATATAAACGAATGAGACACGCAGAGGTAATCCAAAAGGGTTTAGATCTCTGCCTATACACGTGATTATAATTATCTTTTATTTTTTTCATGTTGGTGGGGGGAGGGGGCTGAGTTTATTCTGGGCAACTGTAATAGATGGACAAAAATGATTGAGAGCCACAAGTCACTAAACTGTACTAAGGTGGAGTGAGGGGTATTATAGAGCCTATGTTTTGGCTTATCACGCTCAAGCGCAGTATTCTATCAAGGGTAATATTCTGTTTTTCACACAGGGTCCTGCAGTGGAAGATAGTTTAGTTTAAAGAAATAAAATATAATAATAACAGAGAATATAACACATTTAGTTTTTTTGTGAATTAGATACAATGAACCCCAAAAAAATAGATAAAAATAAATATTTAACAAATGTAACATGTTCCGAAAAGGAGTAGTAAGAGCTTATTTTTTAAATTTAAAACCTCGGAAAAAGGAGTAGTAAGAAGTAAACACGTATTTAATACTATACCCTTTCTCCTGATGGGCGTCAAGGGAGACGGAACTGTCAGCTAATGTCTTAATCCTGCAGTGTGTAGAATTTTGGGTCTTATTTCCTAGCAGATTTTGTAGAAAGTAATTATAATATCCATAAGTACATTTAATTTAGTGCATAATAGCTGAATAAAATGTTTTGAATTATTATTTTTTCCCTTAGAAAGAGTCTCATATATGTCCATATTTCTGCATATTTTGGACCAAGGCCTAGTGCCGCCATCTTGAAAGTGTCATAGTTGGAATGTCATCAGGTGCATTGTTTAGAATTTAGAATTGTCCTTGTCCTTGAAGGCCACTGTAGCTTCTGTTATTATTCAAAAGGGTTGGGGTTACCCAGGGAGCGTTGCATTCTAGAACTTTGTAGAACTTTCTCGATGATGTCATATTACACACTGCACCTTTAAGAGATGTATTCATACTGTATTTTAGCAAGGGGTAGCCTACATGTGCGTCTGTCATCAGTCAAAGCGGTATGCCTTTCCCTCATCTTCAGAAAAAAAATTTACGAATGTAATTTGTATGGCTAACTGCCAGCAGTATCTTTGTTGTCTCACAAAAGGACACAGCCACTTTTCCTCTCAAATCGAAATACAAAACATCCTCACAATAGACTCACAGCCCGCAGATTAAGTGCTTTGGTTATGCAAGAGAATGTCTTTTTTCTTGCCAATTTTCCGGACAATGGAGTCACTTTAGATCAAAGATGATGCAATGAGAGATGGGGTCTTAATATGATTGGGTCAGTTCTCTTCCCCATTTATTTTATTTATTTTATTTATTTTTTTATTATTTGACGGGAACAGTCCAAGGAAATCCATACACACACAAGGCAGGTTTAAATAAAGGCATTTAATAAATTAAAATGAAAAAAAAAAAACATTTTTGAACAAGATGGCAAATAAAACAAATCTGTTAACGTGTATGTGTTGTGTACATCTTCTTTTTTAAATACTTTTTTTTTATATGTGTGTGTAATGCATCTACAGTTAGTTTTATATACAACAAGAGTGGCGTATTTGAGTGTGACAATAATCCTCAGAACTAGATTAAATGATAGAATAAAACCCGCCACAAACACACACACACACGCCCTTGACCTAAATATGTACAAGAGGACAATGAGCAGGTGAGCATTCTCTCTGTCGAGGGTGAGAATACTGAGGCACATGTTTTTTTTTGTTGATTAAAAAAAATAATAATAAAGTTGTTTCTTGAATATAAAAAGGTTAAAATCCTATATTAGTTTGATGGAACAAAGATGACACTAATACAGGTGCATCTAAACATTTAGAATATCATGTAAAAAGTACATTCAAAAGGTGGAACTTTAACATATTCTAGATTCATTTAATATGTCAGTTCTTTCTTTTGTTTTAGTTTAGATGATTACGGTTGTACAGCTCATGTGATAAAAATACAGTAACTCAAACTATTAGAATATAACATGAAACCAAGTCATAAAAAGGATTTATAATAAAGCAATGTCTGAAAATTATGTTTATTCTAGATACATTTTGCTTCATGTGTAATGCATCTATAATATACTGTATGGAAGTTTCACTTTTTGAATTTAATTACAGAAAAAAAAGGAACTTTTCGTTGATATTCTTATTTTTGTTCAGATGCACCTGTACAATAACAAGATAAAATAATACTAGAAAAGAATGGACGGCGGTCCAATTCGGACCTGACAAAATTTCTTTTTTTTTTAGGTATGAAACAGGAAAGAATACATTCCTATGTACATCATGGTAATGCTGTCAGTCCTTTTTACAGACTGCTACATCATTGCTTTATCATTTAAAGTATGTCCTGCCCGTGACGGAAAAGCCTGTCTCCAATGCAGCATAACAACAACACACTGCAACACTCCAAAATGTCCAAACTATTTCCATAAAGTAGAGATTCAGGAAGAGATTTGGCTAGTATATTCCATATATTTATTGCAAGTCTGAAAAGTTTTGTGGTCACATATTCACATGATAAAGTCGTACAACCAATGCTCTCTTAGACATGGTCCTCTGTGGGGGAAACTGAAATAGAAACCGGGGGAGGTCAAGGGGGCGAATGTTTACTTGAGTTGTGTTGGCAAGTGAAGACATAAAGCTGAGCACGCTTGGCCACTGTTTATGAGATTTTGACAATCACCTGATGAGTTTTTGCACGAACCATTGATACATGTGTCAACCTCGAAGTGGTGCCTTCATGTGTTAATCCCAAAATAAGTGATAATAAAAACTATTTTAAAATGACATGCTGCATAAAAAAGTTGACAGATTATTAGGGCCATGTTGAAGAGAACAAATAAATACATAAATCATGAAAATGAAGTCGTAATTGAATAAAAAAAAAGTCATAGCTCAATATTAATTGAGAAATAGTTTTAAAAAACATATGTAGACTTTTTTTCATCGTAAAATTCCAACGTTGGTTCCTCGTAAAATAACCACTTAATTCTCATGATTGTATTTATTTATTTTCCATTTCTTCGACATGGACTTAATACCCCGTCATAGATAAGCTTGATCAAAGTTAAAAGTCATTTGGAAACAATTGCATTGCGACCTCCAGACAGCTCTTCATGCAGTCGTACAATTCCAGTCTTGTGGGATATTCATTAGTTCGATAAAACGGCAAAGATGAAAGCTGCTGTTCTAAAATTAGAAGAGTTCTAACAGCCTTTTTTATGGAGGTCTCTGTCCTTGAGTGTCCCGATGGGGGATGAACATGTGACTTCATGCGGGGTCCATAGTGCAAGAGAACTCACAGTCAGTAAAAAACAACCCCGTTCACCTCTTCTGTCAGCGTTAAATAAGTTTCATGGTAAACTTTCCTCCATCACCCCCGTCCCCTCCTCCTCCTCCCCCGCCCCCCATGGAAGAACGCGGGACATAGTCAATAGTCGCTGTGTGCTTGATCTGCCCTTTATGCTGGCTCCAGAAGAACATGAACACAAAACAAATGGCCACCGAGCTCAGGAAGGACAGGAAACCCATGGTGGTGGCGATTATCAGGGTCTTTGCGTCGAAGGGGTACGGCTTGGCCATTTGAGCCGAGGAGTTCGCAGATTGGGGATTCGAAGGCTCCGTCCAGCCCTCTTCTGAGAAGATTGGGATGGTTCTATTGCGAGGGAGCCCCTTCACGTATAGACCCACAGTTAGGGTGTCGTTGCCGGCTGCGTTGCCCGCTAGACACTGATACGTGCCACTGTCTTGAACTTGGGCGAAACGTACCTCCAAAGTACCATTGAGCAAAACTCTGATTCGACCCGTTGGAGCGACCACATTCTTGTGAGATGAAATCCAGGTGATGGATGGTGAAGGGTCCCCGTCAGCTTTACAGGTGAATCGGACCGTGGTGCCCTCCTCAACCCTCGCCTCCTGCGGCCGCCGGTCCATGATACGCGCCGGTCGGCAGGTGAACAGCTTCGGTAACTCCTTCTCCGAGAAGTCCCGGAACTCTCGCTGTCTCACTGAGTCGGGCGAGGAGCACGTGGGCTGGTGTCCGTCAAAGTTCAAGCGCACCCGCCGCCGGACGACCCAGATGAGCCGACAGTCGCACGCCAGCGGGTTGCCGTCCAACCGCAAGACCTGCAGGTTCCCCACGGAGTGAAACACGCTCTCCTCCAAAGTAGTGAGCTGATTAGAAGTCACATTAAGCATCCGAAAGTAGGCCAGCCCCCTGAAGGCGCCCGGCTCTATTCGTAGCAGGCTCCCTCCCGCTAGGTGCAGCTCCTGGAGTCTCAGAAGGTCCCCGAGCAGGTTGCCTTGAATGACAGTGATGGGGTTGTAGGACAGGTCCAGGTAGCGCAGGTAAGCCATGTGTCGAAGTGCCGCGTAGGGAATCACACTGATGTTGCAGTTGCTGATTACGAGCGAAGTCAGATTCAGACCCATAAAGCTGTTGCTGGCGATAGTGTCCAGCGCCGGCCAGTTTGCGATCACGAGGCTACGCAGACGGTGGAGACGTCGGAAAGCGTTGCCGGACAAGTTAGGAATGGTGAGACGCAGCATGCGGAGATGTGTCAAGCACTGGAGCTGGGACAAAGCCTCGGTGGGGACGGAGGTTAAGTTACTGTGGTCGATGTTGAGCTCCTGCAAGTTCTGAAGACCAACGAAAGCCCGTTGGGAGATGAAGACCAAGTCGTTCTCCTCAGCTTCAAGGGTTATTAGACTCGCCATTTCTCTGAAGGTATAGTCCAGGAACACAAGGATCTCATTCTGGCTCAAATCCAGAAAGCGCAGACCGGACAAGCCTGAAAAAACCCCGACCGGTAGAATCTTGAGTCGGTTATTCTTAATCCGAAGTGTCCTGAGGCTCTGTAGGCCCTGGAAGGCCTCGACCTCAATCATGGAGATTATGTTATCGCTCAGATCCAACTCCTGAAGTTGCATGAGGCCGGAGAACTGGCGGCGCCCCACCGTCTTAATCTTATTGAAGGATAAATCCAAATGTCTGGCATCGCTGGTGAAGCCGTCTGGCACCGAGCTCAAGTGTTTGCCGGAGCAGATGACTTCTTTCTCCTCAGACCGACACACACAGCGGAGGGGACAGTTTCCCGCAGACACGCCCAGTCCCAGCTGTAGCAGGATGACCCAAGCCCACCACCGGACAACTGACTCCACAAACATCTTACCCCCAGCCTGGAAAGAGATGAAGAAATTAGTTAGAATGTTTCTGACAATGTATGGGATAGTTTATCTACAATTATGCATGA
Source organism: Ammodytes marinus (assembly GCF_949987685.1). Taxonomy (NCBI): domain Eukaryota; kingdom Metazoa; phylum Chordata; class Actinopteri; order Uranoscopiformes; family Ammodytidae; genus Ammodytes; species Ammodytes marinus. The sequence continues at coordinate 28,984,415 of NC_137217.1, forward strand.
ATTTCAGCAAACTTATGAAGATTTTTTCCTCTTTATGCCTGAGAAAAAAGTTAGTTATTTTTGAAGTCACACTATTCAAGGATTTTTTGAAATAAATGCTATGTTTAACAAACCAATAAAGGAAATTATATAATATGTAAAATCTATTAGATACTATACCCTCGGGTACAAATAAAGTTACCTTACCTTACCTTATAAACACATATTATAATAATTATATAAAATCCACTGTGTTGTCCATATAAACCAATGCATATACAAAAATTGCTGTCTACAGTAGTGACCACTATGCATGAAATTATAATTTAAAAAAATACAAGGTAAAATCCCAAGCAAGATATGTTTGTACAGTAAGTTTATACGCACCGTTTCAGTCTTGGAGTGCAGATTTTCATAACCAGTGTCCGTCAAGAGGGAATCAGACTTGAGTTAAGTCCTCTCTAGAAATGTAGTTCCATCGATAACATTCCCTTTGGAGTATCCTGGTCGAAACAGAGAAAAACAGGAAAACAATGGTTAGAAAAGAGACAGTGTTTTTAACTTAAACTTGTTTGATCGAAGGGTGGATGTAAATAGTTAAATCTAGCCCCACTACCACAGTAAATGAGGGAATGTGCCATCACTATGTTGGTGCAGTGTTCCAGTGATATTTCAAAAAACAAACAAAATAATTGTAAATAAATTGAAATAAATAAATATTAAATAAATAACCGTAAATGGTATGAAAACAAATTTAAATAAAGGAAATTAAATAATATGCCCATAAGCTTCAGTAGTCCAGTAATATTTAAACAAATAAACTGATAATGCAACTTAATAAAAAAACTCCATCCATCTCATCAGCTTGGTGCTCCAACTAGAATGTGTTATTGCTAATATCAAACTAGATCAAACCAGATTAATTAGAAACCAGCTATTAATACAATGTTCTGAGCAGGCGGCCTTGCCCTGGTTTTTAATGACTATTTTTTCTATCAGTTGTTCTTGTGGAGAAGAGAGACCAGGGATACAACTATCATCTTAAATAGAGGGAACTGTTTAAAATATATCCACGATATTCCAATATATTTTTACTTCCTCCTACCCCCTTTCGAGTATGTAGAAAGTGTGTCTGTTTTATATTGAATTTATTTTACATTTTTTTTATTTTTTTTTATTCATCTATTACTATTTAAACTTGTTTTTCTATTGCTTGCATGTTCGAAATAAAGACAATCAATCAATCAATCAATCAATAAATATTTATAAAAATTATAAATATTTAAAATATTAAGAGGTTCCCATTTGTCAGTTCATGTGTATACCCAATTTTTTTTTTTTTTTTTAAAGATTATTCTTTTGGCATTTTCAAGCTTTATTAGATAGTACAGACTTGAAATGGGGAGACAGAGAGAGAGGAGGAATGACCTGCAGTAAAGGCCCACAGGTCGGACTCGAACCCGCGACCACTGCAACGAAGGCTGGAGCCAATATGGTACGCACTATATCCACTACGCCACCGGAACGCCCCCTGAAAAGTCCTCAACATTTCTACAGTTGATACAGACATTCCCATAATCAATGACTGGTGCTCTGTACGTTTAATTTGATATGATGGGGAGCAAACCAAAAGGCCAAATGTGGTTGGTTTGAAGCGGATGTTTTCACATTCTGGCCTACATCACCATGTAATTATCGCCATGATTATCAAAAAATATGTCTCACTTTTCACTCGGGACATTTTATCCTCCTAAATACTGGAAAGGAACCATAGTAGTAGCCTAGCAGTAGTAATTTATTTCAGTCCAAAAAGAAACAAGAAAACAGATTTCCACCAGGAATACACATATAAATAAATAAATAAACAACAAAGGCAATTGTTTTCAAAGGAAAGAAGAAAAAAAATGAACACAACTGGATAGAAAGGGTTTAATAAAATGCAGAAGCTTAAGCTTATTATATCTTCCCTTGTTACAAATCGTAATATTTTAGGCACGACTAGTTTACGTACTAAAACAAATCAAAACAAAAACAATGTTCCAAAAAAAAAGAAGTTCTAAATGTAAATTCCAAGCAAAAAACCATTATCGGGGCGCCCTTAGCTCAGTTGGTAGGGCGTCCCCCCCATGGGCCTCGGCCAGCAGCGGACTCGGGTTCGGTTCCAGCCCGCGGTCGTTCTCTGCATGTCACTCCCCTCTCTGCCCAATTTCAACTCTGTCTCTACACTATCAATAAAGCATGAAAATGCCAAAAAAATATCTTAAATAAAAAAATAATCAAACGGACCATTTAAAGTACTTAAAGGAATACTTCACCCATACGGAACCGGCGTTCTATCATTATAAAATCACCATTATAATATCATGAATGAGGTTTTTCTTCCCTCAGTCTTCCCTTGGACCAGCTGTCCTATTAATCCTAACCCTACATTTTCCCATGTGTGACATCACGCATGGGAACATGTAGGGTGAGACAGTGAGACCATCAACCACTCTTTCTGCCTTTTTCTCCGGTTAGGATGAACCTTAGCATATTTCCACCGGTGAAGTAGGTCTTTAACAGCAATGAATGTGTCCGCATGTGAACTGCCCAAACTTATTGTGTATCCAACATCACACACACAACGTCCTGCAGAGAGCAGGCCTCGGTGGGATGAGGGCATTTCCCCCTGGCGCTTGACATCTGGATTTATTTACACCAACTGGAGCCAAACCAGAGAAATGTGTGAGTCTTTGTTTTTGTTGACTGTTATTACACAACTTCACAATGAGTTTTACGTAAGGCTATATTGAAAATTTGTCTTTTTCACATATCCCCTCTCTCACGCAACACTCCTGAGGGGGGTCAGAGCGCAGGGTCAGCCATAGTACAGTGCCCGTGGAGCAGTTTGGGGTTAAGTGTCTTGCTCAAGGACACAATGGTAGAGATGGTGGGCACCGTAGTTGTAATACCAGCCAGTTATATAGAGAAATGACTAGTCAAATCCAACCAAATCGTTATGATTATATATTGTGTTTTTGTTTTGTTGGTTGCCAAAATAATCCCTACATTTTAGTAAATGGCATAATTTTTTTTTTTTTTTTAAGATTATTTATTGACATTTTCAAGCTTAATTAGATAGTACAGAGTTGAAATGAGGACAGAGAGAGAGAGAGGGGGGATGCCCTGCAGTTATGGTCCACGGGCCGGATTTGAACTCGCGACCACTGCAACAAAGGCAAGAGCCAATATGCTACGCTTTATCCATTACGCCACCGGAGCACCCAGAATAAATGGCATAACTTTTGAACTGAACTTTGTTTCGAAGAGAGGAACTAATGTACATGTTATACAATGATCTGAGCTCTCACTGTTGATATGAATGGACAGATTATTCTAAACTTGAGTTAGTTGTAAAATCACTCATCTGTAGTTAAAACTAGCCAGTTTCATCTACCATAGAGATTTTCCAGATATATACCGGTAGTTTGAAATTAAAATCCCTAAATAATTCAATGGGTTTGAATAATGTGTATTAAAAAAAACCTGCAAAGCTTAGACATGAAAACATACTTTACAGCTGCCACGATAAGTCATTACTTACATACAAGAAGAAAGATGTGCTCACAGCTAAATGAAATACTAAAAACGTGAACCTCAAGAGATGGATCAATAAAGACATGTAAAATGCACACTATACAACTAATGTTGGTGAATGGTGATTATCCTGTAGCAAATTGCTGAGGGAAGGAGTCCAGAAAGAGGCTCATTGATGTGTGAAATATTACATAATTCCATTGTTATATCAGTGTGTGTGTGTGTGTGTGTGTGTGTGTGTGTGTGTGTGTGTGTGTGTGTGTGTGTGTGTGTGTGTGTCCTTGCCAGTGGATGAAACAGGTGCTCTGAAACGACGTGATGTAAATAATGTAGTCCCCGCTCCAGCAAACACCTCTGAGACCCGCCACACAGCGAAACAACAAAGACGAGCTACTATGAAACATTTAAACAATTCTTAACATGCACCAAACGGTCCAACGAAAGCACAGAGAAGCCTACACACACACACACACACACACACACACACACACACACACACACACACACACACACACACACACACACACACACACTGCACTCAAATACAGGAAATGAATGTTTCAAAGCAAGCGGAAAATAAACTTCTATATTTTCTGTTTCCCTTCTAACCTGTAACTTTTGATTTGAACTTGATTTTATTTTATTTTTTTATTACGTTTCTTTTCTTTTCTAACACTTTCTCTGCCTGTTTTCACACTTTGTGTTATTATCTCTCTGTCATATTTTAATTGTTAATGTTTTGTTATGCCCCTGTAAAGCACTTTGAGTTTCCTTGTGTCCGAATTGTGCTATATAAATATAAATCAACTTGCCCTGACTTGCCCTTACTTTAAAAATACAGCTAAGACCGTTGAAATACCTAAATATTAATTTCCGGGACTGAATCCACTTGCACATCTCGCACCAACAACTGCACAGAGAAGTCCACAACACACACACACACACACACACACACACACACACACACACACACACACACACACACACACTGCACTCAAATTGAAAAAAACAAGAACAAGCAAGAGACAATTTAAAATTCCCTTTAAAAAACTACTACAGCTAAGACAATCTCCAAATACCTAGATATTATGTCCGGACTGACTTCCAACCTGCAGTAGCAGTAGCTGCCTAGCCCGCGTTGAAGCCCATAGTCTCCGATGAGTTGTAGAGTTGTGGACAGTCCCAAAGCTCAACTACTCTGCCTCTGTCTCTGTCTCTTTCTGTCTCTGTCTCTGTCTCTGTCTCTGTCTCTGTCTCTGTCTCTGTCTCTGTCTCTGTCTCTGTCTCTCTCTCTCTCTGTCTCTGTCTGTCTCTCTCTCTCTCTCTCTCTCTCTCTCTCTCTCTCTCTCTCTCTCTCTCTCTCTCTCTTCACTCACACAGCTTTTATAGCAGCTGGCTGGCTGGCTGCCACCGATATATCAGAGTGCACACACACCACACACCAATACTGGCTTTTTATTTTATTAAATGTTGGATTTCAGCCAGTTTTGATGTGCCAGGGGGTATAGTATTCTTGGCCAAATGTATGGTAAAGTAATAAGCAAAAGAAAAAAAAATAGATCAACTTTAATTTCCATTAAGAACTTGGACTGCCAGACACAAGCCATTCATACTCTTAACCAAGATACACAATCCATATTCGCAACAACACTGAACTGGACTTCATATTGACTCTGGCAACTTTAGCATTCTATCTTTTATAATGTGTACTGCATTTGTATATTGTGTGTGCACATGTGTTGGTTGTTTGATAATGTTTTAAGGCTGTTTTTGTGATAACTTCTTAATTTTAAGGTCTGTATAGTACATTTGGACTTTAAACAGTGGGGTAACTAACATGATGGATGGTAGTGCCTGAAAGAAGCATTTGATTTGATCAAAAAATATATTAATTTTGGATTGTGAACACGTTACATTGCCCCATGGTGCTCTTAAAACTTGTGCTCTCTTTTTCAACCTTCCCTTTCCTTGCATGACACTGATTAGATTTGCTCCAGTGCTGTGCATGAGGAAACGTTTGAAGCACGTGTAAATAGACTGCACTTATCTAGCACTTTTATCCGAAGGACTTAACATAGTGTGTCTAATTCACCCAGTCAAACACCAATAGCATCAGCTACCACAAAGGGTGCAAGCTAACTATGTATAAGCTTGTACTATGTGTATTATGTATTATATGGACCTGCATGGTGTCTGTAATAAAGCTTTATATTATATAACCTTCGGGAGCAATTTGGGGTTCAGTGTCTTGCCCAGGCACACTTCCACATGAGGCGGGCGATCGAACCACCAAACATGCAATCAGGGACACCTGACATAGACAAACAGTCTGTGAAGTTAGTGGAGGAATCAAGTAAAGGGAGATGTGCTACATTACATACCAGGAGTGGGGTTCGAACCCACGAGGGCAATTGCCCATTGGATCTTAAGTCCAACGCCTTAACCACTCGGCCATCCTGGTTGCATTCAAAAGTTTATGTGGGACATATTGTAGTTTTTACCTCCCTACTTTTATCTACTATAGTAAGTATGATTGTCATCATCATCATCTTCAACCGCTTATCCGAAATCGGGTCGCGGGGGCAGCAGCTTGAGCAGGGAGCCCCAAACTTCCCTTTCCCGGGCCACATCAACCAGCTCTGACTGGGGGATCCCGAGGCGTTCCCAGGCCAGTGTGGAGATATAATCTCTCCACCTAGTCCTGGGTCTTCCCCGAGGCCTCCTTCCAGCTGGACATTCCTGGAACACCTCCCTAGGGAGGCGCCCTGGGGGCATCCTTACCAGATGCCCGAACCACCTCAACTGGCTCCTTTCAACGCAAAGGAGTAGCGGCTCTGCCCCGAGTTCCTCACGAATGACTGAGCTTCTCACCCTATCTCTAAGGGAGACGCCAGCCACCCTCCTGAGAAAGCCCATTTTGGCCGCTCGTTCTTTCGGTCATTACCCAGCCTTCATGACCATAGGTGAGGGTAGGAACAAAGATCGACCGGTAGATCGAAAGCTTTGCCTTACGACTCAGCTCTCTTTTCGTCACAACAGTGCGGTAAAGCGTATGCAAAACCGCCCCTGCTGCTCTGATTCTCCGGCCAGGTGAGGGGCCCGACTAAGAATGGTTCACAAAGACCTCATGGAAGAGCAAGCTAGAGGAAGAGTGACCCTGCCCGGAGGAAGCCCGGGGCCCCCGTCTGGAGCCAGGCCCAGAAAGGGGGCCCGCATGCAAGCATCTGGTGGCCGGGTCTGCCACGGGGCCCGGCCGGGCACAGCACGAAGAAGCTACGTGGCATCAACTCCCTCTAAAACTGATGGGCCCACCACTCGTCAGAGGAACCGTTGGGGTCGGGTGCGCTGCCTAATGGGTGGCAGTGAAGGGCGGGGACCACGACGGACCAGACCCGGGCGGCAGAGGCTGGCTTTGGGGACGTGGAACGTCACCTCGCTGTGGGGGAAGGAGCCGGAACTGGTGCGGGAGGTGGAGCGCTACCAATTAGATCTGGTGGGGCTTACCTCCACGCACAGTCTTGGCTCTGGAACCGTACTTCTGGAGTATGATTGTTGCACACACATTATTTTATTATTATTAATTAATTATTATAAATTGTATCGTACAGTACCCAACAGTGTAGGCGTACAAGAGCAAATTAAACTTTAGTTGATTAATCAATAAGTTGATTGACAAATTGATTGGCAAGTAACTTTGTATGATAATAATTGATTTCAAATGCAAACATACTAAAAATGTCATGGTTCTAATTTCTTTATTAATTCATTAAGTATTATATTCAGTCCAATAGAAAAGGAGCTCCATCTTATTCAGAAAAACACTGCTGCGAGACGTTTACTGGTACCGGAGTATTTTTACAGTCTGGTATGTGTATGGACAAAGGTAAACAATGTATTATTGGCCATGAGTGTTGACTTTTGGCCTCTTAATACCCATATCAGTTTCCTTAGTGTGTGTAATACATACTGTAGAAGGGCTTCAACATTTAATTAGTGTCTCGTGGGCCACTGTGTGAGAGACACAGACTGGCAGGTGTGTCATGTCACAGACGGGCGGGCTGTCAGCTGTTCGGCACTTTAGACCAATCAGGGCTCAGAATCTCATACACACACACACACACACACACACACACACACACACACACACACACTGCGACCCCGGAGTCATGGCCCCGAACGACCCCATCCGTCAAATTAGAAAGTGAGGAAATAAATGCGTTTGTAATTTGAACATGTATTTCTCCCCCTGTGTGGAGCTTTCAGTCACATGCGTGTCCTGTTACAGTGATAATTCGGCTAAGCATTTTCTATTACGCACAGACACTGGTGCTTTCTAATAGCGGTGCAGTTTCAAATTTTAGCTTGACAACCGACACTTTACAATATCATTTAAAAACGACTTATGATACCTTCATAAACCAGACGTTTCCATTTTAAATAAAGGTTAAATAAATAAATAAAAATAGTACAGAATGGCTTGATGTCAAATGAAAATGAAAGTATTTTGATCATCCTAATATTTTGAGGAATTGTTAAAGCTACTTTTTTTTATTGTATTGATGCAAAGTTCATAACAACAATAAATACAAAACTACAAAAGATAATTAATCAGAAAAATCTTACAGAAGAAGCCCAATTCAATTTCAAATTAAACAATGATCTTAAGATCCAAGCTTTTGGTAACAAAACTCCACTTTGTGCTTTTTTCTACATCTTGCAGAACATTCTAAGAAGTCTAATAATAATTTCTTCTTAATTCAGTTTCATAACAGTTTTATTTGGTCACCAAAAGACGTCTGTCAAGTCCACAGAGCCCGATTGACCAGAATCAGAATCAGAATCAGACCAGTATGCAGTTTCATTCACTGTCCCTGAAGATAACCTTTTTTGCGTAACTCATAAAACATCCTGTCCCCCTAAAGCTAAGCAGGAGCCAAGTCTTACCTAATACAGTAAACGCATCACAATAGCATAGCCAATCGGATGGCAGCGCTCTCTCAGACAATTGGGTGTTGTCCAGTGGCTGTGTTTTGGGTGAACTCCCGGTATGATCAGTATAAAGGCCAAGCCAAAGCTTTAGGCCCCGAAATGCTGTGCCGCGGATATACTTCTCTACGCACCTTTGTCCGGTACTGATGAATGAAAGTCTGAGTCTTTCTTGCAGTTTGAAACATTTGTTTGATTTATTTTCACTTTATTTAGCTACAAACTATAAAACCTACATACAACCATAGACCCTGACGTAACGTGGGTTGCGTCAAAAACTGTTTCTATGTCCGGGTAGCAACTGTGGAACCAGAGATTGGGTCCTACGTTATACAGGAGCGCTAATTGGCTCTTACAATCAGTATTATTGCTTATTCCATTTCAAATAATTCAACTTTTGTTCCTTGACTGTTCGCTGTACTGCGTTTGCCCTCAGTCCTCTGTCATCAGACAACACTCATCAAATCCCTCAGCCCTTATCACCTTATATAAAGCAGACCGCTGTGGCCACATTGTGTTAAAATGAGGGATTTCTTAACCGATTGTGTGAACTAAACGTGGCATATTCATTCTTAGCTCTATTCTGAAGGTTATTACAGAATAGTGAAGTAAAGATGAACTCTGACTTTATTCCAACATCTTAGTAATCAACTGGCAAAGTGTCATGATGATATCTATAGATTTAAAATGTTACTCTTACTAATGTCACCATCCATTGGAACTCATTAACTATGTCGGGAAATTCGGAGCTACCAATCAAATTGTTCTATCTGATATGGGGCAGCCGTTGCCAGATGACGACAGTGCTGGGCATGCGCTGTCAAAGTTGTGAAACAACAAAGATGGCTGTGCCGTGGATACGTTGTTTTAGTTGTTCGGCTTTGGCCTCGACACTTAAAGATTTGGAAGACGGCACTCAAATCTTTCATTAGCAAGAAAGAATAATTTTATGTTTTGCCGACAGACCAGTTAATTTACCAGTTGACCCCGCTGTTCGCTAAACGAACATGGCTTAATACGTCACCTAGTTCATTGCTCTGATTGGTCGTAGTGCTATCCAATTGCGTGCAGTGGTATTTGAAATGCACGTGTAGGTGCCGCCCCGGTGCCACCCCTTGAGTTGGGAAAGGTCTATTGCTCGTGGGTACATCGTTCTAGATGTGGGTCTGGATTTCCAGGCTATTGTCTTAATGCAACGACTCATGAAATTAAAAAAACATTTTATTCACATCTTAAATAATGTTGGTGTGGAGGACGGTCACTCAAGTGTTCTCATCTCCATGTCTGTTGTTTGTTTGGTGAATAAGACGCTCACCAGAAAAATGCTCAAATCAGCAACTCAGCTCTGATGAAACATACAATAAGTGTCCACCTCATCCACCAAACTGCTGACAGTAGCATTTCTGCCCGGATCACATTCAACAGAGGGCTACGAAGCACAGCGAGCGCATTCCATTATCTCACTATAATAAGGCCAGAGGCAACAAGACTTCTCCACATTCGCTGACTCTACTTTTTTTTTGTGAACAATTGTTTTTTATTTCAAATTCACAAAACAAAGCAAAACATTGTAATAAACATTTAACCCCTTTTTTCCCTCCCTCCCTGACTTCACCTTTTAAGTTGAAAAGTTTACACCGACCGAAATGAAACAGCCAAACAGCCCGTGACAGTCTTTGTGTGTTTGGTTCTGAGCTTGTAGCCCTCGAGCAACGCAACCTAGCTGACGGAGAATGCACAGCCCGGTCCGCCTGGGTTTTCTGCCGCTCGTCAAAAGGCTATTTTTATCTCATCACAGAGTGTGAGAGAGACAAGAGCCCGCACGGCTCAAATCCCCCAATTATAACGACTGGAACAGAACAACAGTGCCGTGATCACAGACCGTGAGCTTGGTTCTTTCTTCTGTCTTACTGTGTGTGTGTGTGTGTGTGTGTGTGTGTGTGTGTGTGTGTGTGTGTGTGTGTGTGTGTGCTTGAATTGTTCAAAAGTCAGCTTGATGGGGGGATAAAATATACATTTTCCTCCGCCATTTTTTACATCCAATTTTAATCATGTGTTCTATCGCTCACTTTGTATTGACTTACTTTACTGACTTTCATTGTTTGTCCATATTATTGTTTATGGTCAATTGTACTGCCTGTCTCTCTATCTATCTATATGTCCGTCCGTCCGTCTATCTATCTATCTATCTATCTATCTATCTATCTATCTATCTATCTATCTATCTATCTATATATCTATCTATCTATCTATCTATCTATCTATCTATCTATCTCCGTCTCTCTCTCTCTCCCTCCCTGTCTCTCTCTCTATCTCCATCTCTCTCTCTCTCTCTCTCTCTCTCTCTCTCCCTCTCTCTCCATCTATCTCTAAATGTGTGGCGGTGGAGTTGTTGTGTATGTTTTTCTATTTCTTCCGGCACCTGCTACAGTGTGTGACGGCCCCCCGGGACCTTCCCGCATGCGAGCAGCAAATATTAAAAGGTTTTTCTGGCAGAACAGCTGTCGGGCTCAAAGTCTCCCTTTGGGTCTGTCAGGGAAAGGGCTTGTAAACAAGATGGTGTCAAGAGCCGCCTGTACGTTATATAAACACAGTGTTTTGAAATGTGAAGGAAGGAGCACATAAAAAAAAACTTTTCCCACTTCTAGAGAAAAGAAAATGAGAGATGTCCAAGTGTTATACTTCTTCCTACTCCTTTTTCAGGCATATCAATTAAAATCAATTGAATGTCATTTTCTTTCTCTTTTTTTGTAAAATAATTTGAACATCATTATTGTATTTTTGTGCTTTTCATTTTGTTTTGTATTTTTGATATGTTTAATTTTTATTCGATATGTCTTGGTATAAAGGTAATCAATCAATCAAAAAAAAAGGAAGTTTGGATTTTTGTTTTTTGAAATGTCGAGAATAAAGTGTAAGGACAATTTTCGTGAATAAAGACAAACTACAATGGTCGACATTAAACTGTGT
>NC_137217.1:29000925-29015925 GCF_949987685.1 Ammodytes marinus
AATTGTAATGGTGGCTTGTACATGTGATGTCATCTCAAATGGACAGTAAGCAATGTTTCCAATAGCAACAAAATCAATTTGTCTTGAGAAAATAGAGGCTAAATTGGTAGGTTGTAGCAGTCCAGTGTGCTTGAGAAAAAGTGGTTTATATATTGTATTGTATTGTCCAGAACACATCCAAAGGCATCTGAAGTGTTAATGACATTTTACAAAAGGCTACAGTGGTGAGGCCTTTTTCTCATAGCACACTACTTCACTGACTTTTGATGGTGTTTTTCTGTATCAAAAAAAGGAATTGTACAGAAGAGGAAAATGGTGCAATTTTTGGCAGTCTCCCCTTGATGGCATTTCACTGTGTTGCACTCAATTATTTGTTAGATTGACGGTTTTATGAAGTTTCAAGGATTCAGTCAGACGAGAATTCTGACAGTGGAATGTGATTACGATGCACTGTGTTTGAAGTATTTTAATTGAATTATAATTTTTGTTGATTTGTTGCTAATGCGATGCTCTGCCAGCCTTATGTAAAGCACTTTGAAATGCCGCTGTGTTTGAAAAGTATAAATAAACAGTTAGATTTGGATTTAAATGGTTTGGTATGGAATGGTAACCCTTTTCATTTCTCTGTTGCACGGTAACAACAAGTCCATCCACCAATGAACGGACTGCAGTGTGTGTGTGTAGCTCCAATATGGAAACATGATTCCTGCCTTTACAAGCCTTTTTGCACTGTTGACAAGTTGCCAAATTGTTAGCCTGTTCATTACAGTTTCATATTTCCCTTGATTAAAACAGCTCTGCTTGCTGTGCCTGTGTTTGGGTCCTATTCCTCTGTGCGAGAATTATGAAACTGAGCGTGTATAATATAAATATTTTTAAACAGATTAAACAGATTTTGACTCGAGCCGATTATCATAAATTATTGTGTTCCATCTTGTTTGACTTCTTGTTCCATTACCGTCGACACAAATTCTTCAAGGAGACAAATATGATTCTTTGCTATAAATATTAAAGATGTATCTTAAAATTTGTCGCTACAGTTTAGCGGTTACAAATACTTTGAATAATTTAAGAAATTAAATAAAGACTGGAAAGTGGTTTAGTCCCAACGTCATTCTATCCAAACTGTGTAGTTTAATGCAATAGTGCGTAAGTCTTTTTCATACACATTGGCCATTCGTTTAGGCCATTGCCAAATGAGTTGACGCAAAGTTGATTAAGCCTATCAGCCCCACAAAACTCTCTCTGTCTTTTCTCACTATGGCAGCGTTTACAAACTGGTGTCATCCCCCCACCCCCCTCCCCTGACACTGGCGCAGGAGCTCAGAAAAATCCCCAAGAAGCGCCCAATAAATGTTTCAGATGTTGATTCTACTCCTAAGAAAAACCCTGAACGTACAGCAGAAGGTGTTAAACCCATGCACCATCACCGAAAGACTTAACTCATGTAGATGCGCCGACAATGTTGTTGCAATTACTCAGAATTCCTCAATGGGGCAACCGAAGCTCCACACTATAGCTTTAAAAAATAGTTCAATGCATTACGGGACACATAAAGCCCATACATTAAAAGCAGCTGAATACAATCACACTGAAAAGGCCATATGCATCTTTTGAAAAGCCAACGCAGCATGAAAGAAGCCCTTCGATATAAAGATCCTCTTTTCTAGGCCAAACAACACAAGGCGATAGCTGCTGGCCAGGTGGCATTCAACTCTTCATTCATGCCGTGACTACGTTTCTACAGTGGCACTACACATCTGATTTTTCTCTTCATCTACTAGAAAAGACTTCAAATGACTGTTGGGGTCTGAAGAGTGCGTGTGTGTGTGTGTGTGTGTGTGTGTGTGTGTGTGTGTGTGCGTGTGTGTGTGTGTGTGTGTGTGTGTGTGTGTGTGTGTGTGTGTGTGTGTGTGTATGTGTGTGTATACGCCTGGTTCAGAAGTGCTATGCGCCACAGATTCTGCCCTGAACCGCTTTTAAGTAGAAATCTAAAAACTTTAAATGTATTTTATATTGCTCTATTCCACCCTGTAAATTAGCTTTTTAAATATGTTTTTATTCGACTGTATAGTTTGTTGTTTGATTGATGTTTTATTGTGAAGCATTTTAAGTTGCATTTGTGTACTAAATGTGATATATACAAATAGAGTTGCCTTGCCTTGTTTCCTCCAAAAGTGTGTCTGGTTGTCTTTTAAAGGTGCTACGAGGAACTTTCAGTTTGTGTTCATTCTTGCACCCTCTTTGGACAAAAGTGGTAGTGTTTTTACTACGCCAGCTGTAGTTCCGTCATTTCTGATCATCAGAGGGAAAATTAGACAGTTTCAGAAATATGTCAAAGTTCTTCGTAGCACCTTGAAGATACAAAGACAACCGACCCAACCCAGAAAATATTTCATGAAAAAACGAAGACATTTATCCTTTGCAAAAACAAGAGACGTACTGAATTGTTAGACTGGTATTAAGAAGCCGCTGCAGTTGGAAAGGAATCAAAGCCGAATAAGAAGAAAGAGATTTTCAATACATTATGGGTGTATTCACACATGCCGTGTTTAGTTCGGTTGAAACGAACTCAGATGCACTTCTGCCTTCGGTGCGCATCTTTCAGGCAGGTGTGAATACAGCAATCGCACTCGGGGGCGGACCAAACAAACGCTCCGAGACCCAGCTGAAGAGGTAGTCTCGGTCCGTTTCCAAACGCACTCTGCTGCAGTTCGTTTGTGGTGTGAATTTGTCCGAACTCGATCCGACCCAAATGCAGGACGCACTGTGCCTTTTCTTTCTTTTCTTTTTTAATAAATTGCAGTCAGCTTCACATTATGGGAAAGTGTTGTTGTCGCCATTGTTAGGACGATAAGTTGTGGTTTGGGGAGCCCAGAACAATATATTACATTTGATCGAGAGGACGCGTAAATATGCTGAATGTGTTCAGCGATCAGATGAAGGAGAGGGGAGTGTCTCCCGCACAGTGCCAACAGGTTCACGCTGCGCAAGAAGTGTGTGTTTATTTTGCTTCCCATGTACGGGACCGTCAATACTATCCCCGTGTCAGTTTGGAGCTGAACTGCGTCGACCCAGCTGATACACAGCTAAATCAGCTGAGTGTCAGCTTGAGCCTATTCTTCTCGCGAGCCGCGCGTCCAGCACCAAAAATACAGTAAAAATGATGTTTCATATCGTAGGCTACAAGCCACATAACGTGGCATTGACATAGGGCTACATATTATAACCATATGAAACAACAATAATTTGATGTTTTTCCTCTTTATTTATAGGTTAGATGCAGGCCTTTTTATTATTTTTAACCCCATATTATATCAATGGTATATTTCGCAGTTTTAACTCCGTGCTTCCTGCTTCTCTCCACCCCAGAATGTCTGTCCAATGAATGAATGACCTCAGCTCACGTGTGGTTTTGCTTCGTAATGCTGGTTCACTAGCAAAAGGGGCAATATGAAAGTGGACCACACCAAACAAAAAAAATCTAAACTCTATTTGGTCTGGACCAAAGCAAGTGAACTAGCGGACTTTCCCAGTGTGAATACACCCTATGTCAAGCTATTGGCGGCCAACATGTTTGCTTAACTGGGTGGTAGGATGGTCTAGGAGGGTGTTGAACTAGTGGTGGCTGCTATTACATCTACGGTGCCCACCTTCTCTACCATTGTGTCCTTGAGCAAGACACTTAAAACCCCTAACTGTTCCAGGGATGCTGCACTATGGCTAGACCCTGCGCGATGAGCCCCTCTGGAGTGTGTTGTGGGAGGGGATATGCGAAAAGACAAATTTCAGCCTTGTGTGATTGTACGTTTTTGTATATCTGCATTCAACTTAATGTTAAGTACGACCACCATTTTATATGTGTGATGGATCAGCTCGCTCTCAAGAGAAAAGTACTCGTTTTGTGTTTTTCATTTTTTTCCCATTTTGTCAACAAATGATTTGACCGAATTTGAAACACACTTGGCCAGAAACTTTCATTTAAACAAGATACGTTTTTTTTACCATAACTAGACACACTGTCACACCCCCAAATATCCCTTCAAGTCCCTGCTAATGTTAAATAACGTCTCATCCTTTTTGTAAGCTATCATACAAGCTCCACACAACCATAACAATGCAGCTCACAACTCCAATATATACCTGGCTGCATATCTCTACCTCTGACGCCACTAAGACAAAGCAAATAAACTAGTTAAAGACGTGTCATATACTTGCATGCTCGAGGCAATCCATTGAGGTCTATAGCAGCTGCCCCATATAACAGAGCGATATAAATCATTCCCTAACAAGGAGACTGACATACTTCCTGATTAAATTGCCCATTTGGCAGAATCCCAAGTGTCCAAATCCTTCATTCTCCTTCTCTATGAATTCTCTCCCTCTATGAATATTGCAAAAAAAACTAAGTGGTGTGTGTGTGTGCTCATTATGACAGTTACCATGACTACAGCCAGGTGATATTATGATCAAATATAACACAAGGAGCCGAGTTTTGAAGTGATAAAAGTTCACAGTAAGAATGAAGCTTCTTGATTTAAAGGTGCAATCAGTGATGCTGGAGAACGCTTGTTGTTAAAATCACTTTTTAACAATTCAAGTGAATATCTCCTCACGTTCCTGCTACCTGTCCGTAAGAATTTTTTATTTTTTTTAGCACACTCACAGCACGGACAGGTAGTGTATCTTGAGGAGATATTCACTAAATTTGACCAAAAAAGTGATTTTTTTCAACGAGCATTCTCCAGAATCACTGACTCCACCTTTCAAAAACAACAAAAACAAACAACTTCACACCGTCCCAAAGGCAGCACCTACTGAAGTCTGAGTTTTTACTGTGTTTCAGCAGGATTACTGTGTGTGTGTGTGTGTGTGTGTGTGTGTGTGTGTGTGTGTGTGTGTGTGTGTGTGTGTGTGTGTGTGTGTGTGTGTGTGTGTGTGTGTGTGTGTGTGTGTGTGTGTGTGTGTGTGTGTGTGTGTGTGCGCGCGCGTGCGTGTGTGTGTGTGTGTGTGCATGTGTGTGTGTGTGTGTGTGTGTGTGTGTGTGTGTGTGCGTGCGTGCGTGCATGCCGTGGCCCCTTTTAGGTTTAAAGAACAAACTATCATGAGGATTACTGTTGAAATGGGAAAGAGTGTAACCCAGCAACAAGAAACAATCTTTACATCTATATTCACACACAAACAACATCAACAAAGAAACTAGACTGAATGATAGAATAATGATGGAACATTGTTCTAGGCTTCTAGAAAATATGGTTTCAAGAGATTCAATAAAAGCTATAGGGAATTAAGATAGGAAGTCAATATGTAAATTCACCATTGTACCAGGAACAATGGCCTACACGTTTATATGACAGCTGGGCTATGGGCATTTCTATGAAGGAATGTCCCATTGCAGAGGCTTGGTTTGGACAATTTTAGAAAAATGTAGCCTATATAAGTCCCGGGAACTTATCATCAAGGTCTTGTGTCGTAACCAACTGATCCAGATTGGCACAACAACACTGTTACCATAGAGATAACAAAACCAGCCAAAAAGCAAATAAATATATTGAAGCAGATCATTTACTATAGCAACATTATATGCCTACGTTTTGTCACGTTTCTGTTTAGTTTTTTAGATGTGATTTGAGATAAAATAATACATATTGTCATCCTGTCAACCCTTTTTAGATGATAGTGTTCGAAAAGTGTGAGCATAGCCTACATAAAAAAGAAATCCGCAATTACGACAACAAGAGTTGCTAAGCTGCACCAAAAGCATCATCTCAGATTCCGTAACAGTGGGTTAAATGATGTACAATGCATAGCAGAATTGAGTATTTTTAGACACTGAAAACGTTGTGTAAAAAAACAGATGAAAAGGATATAGTCCACACATTAAATGAAGAGACCCAAAGACAAACTTAATTGATGCTATATAGCTTTAAAATACTAAGGATCACAATAATAAACAAATAAATACATAATAAACAAAAGGAAAACCTACTAAATTAACTTCAGAAGCTGAGTAGCCCATTGTTTGTCTTCATAAAATCGTGAATTCCATCGTATAAACTCACCAGTTGAAGCTCGCAGTGAAAGTGAACGGAACATCAGCAGCAAAGCCTCTCTGTCCGTCTCCAACTGACAAACGCGTTCATCTCCTTTGCGGGACACTTTCTACTGTTCCGCTTTCTGTCCGCGAGCGATCAAGAAAACAGACTTTTTCCTGCTAAGACATGTCACATCATCAGTGTCTCGCGATGTAGGTTAAACACGACTCTCCTCCTTCGTTAATTCCCTGGTTTTACCTCCGGGAGTTTTTAGGATAATTGCGCTTCTAAAAGAGGCTATTTCAGGTCGACTCTGGGTGTGTTTGCGCGCGCGTGTGTGTGTGTGTGTGTATGTGTGTGTGTGAGAGAGAGAGAGAGAGAGAGAGAGAGAGAGAGAGTGTGTGTGTGTGTGTGTGTGTGTGTGTGTGTGAGAGAGAGAGAGAGAGTGTGTGTGTGTGTGTGTGTGTGTGTGTGTGTGTGTGTGTGCGTGTGCGTGCGCGTGCGTGTGTGCGCGTGTGTGTGCGTGTGTGTGTGTGTGTGTGTGCGGCTCTGCTCTAGCCTACTCTGCTGATGTTGTTCGCCCCGCATCACTCACACAAACAAGTCACACAGATTTTAAAGCTGGATCCGCGCCATGTGTCGTGGTCGTAATGCCGTTAAATCCCCACGCACGCACCTAACGTCCAGTGTAACGAAAAATGGGTATAGAGAGTCGATTTTACAAACATCAATTAGGCTACGTCAATACATTTGCTACCAGAACTGCTTTTTCTCCATAAGTGATTTTCTTTTTTTAATCAACCGTTAATTACTTTGGTGTAGCCTGTCATATCAAATAAGTGCATGACATTAAAGCTGGGGTGGAGGATTTGGGGAGAAAATGGCAGTTGGAATAGAGATTCAATTCCAAATACCTTAACTGCTCCACTTGTTCTCTTTGGTCCCTCCACTATGGTCCCTCCCTGACATGCTCTAGTCTACACCAACAAAGTCGTGCCAAAGTGAATGGACAGTCCCAACAGCCAATTAGAACAGAGAATCGGAGCCTCAAAGTGTACAGCTCATGTTAACTTTGATCAATCAGAAATCACAGCTTTAAGATGGCACAGGGTGAAACTGTTGCACCGTTCCATTGAAAAATCTATGTGATTTTTTAAAATAATTATCACTATGTTGTATAGTACACCTCAATTGAATGTTTTAAAGCTATAGTGAGTATCTTTTTTGAATGGATGTCTGTTACATTCAAGCCATCGCCAAACGAGTTGACACAAAGACAATGTTGATTAAGCCTATCAGCTTCACAAAACTCTGTCTGTGTTTCTCGGTATGGCAGCGTTTTGAGAATATAACCTTAGAACATTTTCATTTCTGAAACCCAAAGTTGCATAATGCACCTTTAATAATAGCCTATGCAGTTATGAAATATTACTGGACACAATGTTAGTATGACCGATATAACTTATGCTCAAAAGCTGTGAGAATAAGTCCCAAGTTGTAAAAAAATAAAGATGAATATAATTTACTGTATAGAGTGTGTATATATATAAGTTGAAAGATATGCTATAATAGGAATTATCCATAACTGTTCAAATGAACGGAATGCTTTCCCCAGCAGCATTCCCACAGGGCCGATATGCACTTATAAAAAGCAGCTTTTTGTCGACAAAGTAACCGCTCTAAAATAACCTCCCGTACGCTGCCCGACGTGCAAACAGTAATGATATGGGTGGCAGGATACTCAAGCTGTCAGCCTGGAGGGGATTTGTGAATTTTTTTTTCGCCCATTTTTTTCTTTTCATTATTATCCGTCACACTGAGTGGGCGCTGGTGTGTGTCAGGACAGCACATTACTATCACCGTTTAGAGAGAGAGAGAGAGAGAGAGAGAGAGAGAGAGAGAGAGAGACGGGCAGATATGTATGCGTGGGTCAGACCATCTGTGGAACAACAGCTTGGTACGTTCATAATGTGTACGCACTGACTGTATTAAGGACGTGGAATACCCCCTACCTTCTTTCACACATACAAATACACTCATAACAGTAGTGTACAAATACTGCCATGAGGTTTCCCAATGTGATCTGCAAAAAAACTTAAAGGTACAGTGTGTAAAATGTATTGGCATTTGTCAGAACCGACTTGGTAGAAATGGAATATAATACTGATAGCATGTTTATCAGTGTATAATCTCTTGAAAATATGTTTATTTTATTACCTACATAGGAGCGGGGCGCTGAGGCCGCCATGTTGCACCGCCATGTTTCTACAGTAGCACAGAACAGACAAACTTTACGGCCTTACACATTTTTATATTAAGTGGGCGTCCTGGGGAAATGCACCTGTTGGAAGACCAAGAAGAAGAAGTACTATAGAATAAATAACTAAATACATATTGTGGAAAGACTTGAGGCAGTGGTGGATGATGCCATCTTTAGTAATTAGCTTCATGTCCTTGAAGGCCACCATAGCTTCTGTAAATTTTCCCAACGGTATGGGTTAGCAAGGGAGCGTTGCAATCTAGAATCTCAGCATTAGATGTCGATGGATAAATTATTACACACTGTACCTTTAAAGTCTTGAGTTTAAAATCGTAATGGCCCTGGTTAAAAATCCATCATAATTTGTAGTTAATGTCAGTAAATATGTGAGAGAATACTCCTTTTTAGAACCCGGATTGTCATGGTGATACAGATAGATATAGACACATAGACATGCTCAGACTGACAGCACACTGAGGCAGACAGTGTACAGCTGTTGTTTATCAGTGCATTTTTTAACATATGAATTTTTCAGAGCAAAGTGTCTCCTTCTAGTTTTGCTTCCCCTCGGTGGACTGACCTTTCTCTCCGGTCAGAACTACAGAGACACTCCCGACCGCAGGCTGGAACACTCACCTGCTTAACATGGACCTCACGATGCACACACACACACACACACACACACACACACACTAACATGCACTAGTATGCACACACACACACACACTAGCAAGCACTAGTACACACGCACGCACACACGCCCACATAAACCCACGCACGCCCACGGATGCACACACACACACACATGCACACACACACACACACACACACGTGCGCACACACACAAGCACGCACTAGCACAAACGCACGCACACACGGCTATGCACACACACACATACGCCCACGCACTCACACACTCACTCACTCACACACACGCACACACACACACACACACATGCACGCACGCACACACACACACACACACACACACACACTAACACACGTTTGTACCTCTATATGTGTGAGGACATTCATTTACATAATGCATTCCCTAGCCCCTTACCCTAATCAAAACCATCAAAACTAATTCCCCTAATTCATACCTGATCCATAAAACCTAGTGTTAACCTTGAAACAGCCCTTTGAAGTGAGGCCCAGCCAAAATGTACTCACTCTGATGGTAAAAAGCTTCAATTGGTCCTTCTCACAAAATGCATGTAGCAGTTCACACACACACACACACACACACACACACACACACACACACACACACACACACACACACACACAGACACACACACTTGAACTCGTGTGTACTGCTTGTGAGGACTAGTTGGTACGCATTGTCGCACGATCAAGTCTAACAACTCAAAGTGTCCACAACTTTTTCTGAATGGCTGCACTAGAAACTTGTCATCATGGGTCAGATGCCACATAATAGCACAGATGGGGATGATAATGGCGCACACTTTCAGACAGTCTCTCCTCAAAGATATTCATTGTGTTGCATTTGATGGTTCACTCCAGAAGTCACAGAAGTAGGTGTGTGTGAAGTCGGCCAGCCACTTACAGTAAATGGTGATTTTTCAAGTCAACAATGAAGAAGCCTTGGGGAGTCCACATGCATTCTTTTAGTAGAATCACTACTTTTAGCAACATCATTGTACCCACAGTATTAGGCCGGATAAAAGCATGACATGCTGTCAACTTTCAAATACATGTTTCTTCAGAGCAGCATGACAGAAGTTTTTGGGATCAGACACTGCAACAACCTCTGGTTCGCTCTTCAATACACAGGCCGTGACATCCGAGGTACAAATGGATTGTGTGGGCACGGTCTAGAATGGTCAAGAAGGGTCTACGTAGAACGAAAAATAAGAGTTTGAGAGGCAAGTTCAAATCCTGTATCCTATCCTGTGCCATTTAAAATCCAGATAGTTGCTCCCATTTTCCAAAAAAAGATGAGCACCATATAGATCTGCTCCCGACCTGGACTAAAGTCTATAGGTCACCCAGTTAAAATCCTCATACAGTGTAGTTTGAATAACCCAGACATTGGTTGTCACACGTCCATGTCATTCGGGTAAACAGAGTAATCTCATAATCTGCAGTGCATGTGTGAATGGCGCTTCGGTTGCACTTGTTGTACGACTATCAGGAATCAAACCAGGCAAAAAAGAATTGAGAAAAAAAGATAAGCTTTGATGAACCGAATTGAACTTGCTGTTGTAAATGTGTGGCGGTCTCCACTATACGGCTGATAGAATGCGCTCAGGCCTTTTGCTACTCTGTGCTGTTATAAACATTACTGCTCTGTTGGGTTTTAGAAACAGCTGTGTGGGGTTTGATGCCCCAACACAGACACAGAATGCGATCAAAACACACACACACACCAACACACACACACGCACGCACACACACACACACACACAGACACACACAGACACAGACACAGACACACACACACACACACACGCACACACACACACACACACACACACACACACACACACACACACCTCACAGGCCGGCACTCGACTATTCAGGCATTCAACTGTTGCAAATGAGCTCAGAAACATTTTTCACAGTGAATGAATCACAGTGTTGTAGTCGCTCACCTAAAGGGACCTAGATTAAAGTATGTGTACCTCTCAGAGTGAAAAAAAGAGGCTGTGTATTGGGATGGACAGGTTTTAATCTAATGCTGCATTCAATACAATTCGGAAATGTAGGATTCCTCAGTTGTAATTTCCGATATCCAACCTCAAAGCGTTCCAGACAACTGGGAAGCCGTATTTTTTTCCGAGACACATTGATAGTAAGCCTGCCACTAAGAACAGCAAAGTATTAATTACATAAAATAAAGGAGTTTAATTAACAACTCGGGCTCCTTGGGGCCACTGGTATGGATTATTTATTTATATTGTTTTTGCCATGTTGAAAAATCCTGGGGTGTGTATTTCACTTTCACCATTTTCTCACCTTACCAACACCTCTCCTAATGACTTTGATAAAGTATCAACTCAGTGGGTGGTGTGAAGGTCCCAATGCAATAAGGGATTCTCTCCGCAACGCTGCAATACTCACATAGAGTCTTATGCAGATTTTTTTCCGGGATACTTTTTAGTTCTGCAATTTGGTTCCCAGTAGGCGATTCAGGATTGGGGGGCTAAAGCTAACGTTCACTTTTTAATTAATCCTCTTCCGTTTTGCCTTGTGGTTGTGATTAGCGCCGGGCATCGTAGCGCTTCTGCTTTCGGGCCCTGAAGCAGAACGAAAGGAGCATCTGTCAGGCAGGAGGCAGAGCGGGGAGGGTGGCTGAGAGGTGGAGGCTTGGAGAAGTGCAAAAAGGTTATTTAAGTTTTAAGACAGTCAGCACACAAATTACATTTTACATGAGGTCTGTTTGGGATATATGGGTGGGAGCATAAATTCTACAATTTAATACATACATTTCTTTTCTCTTGTGTGTATTTACAGTATGTAGATGTGTGTGTGTGTGTGTGTGTGTGTGTGTGTGTGTCTTTTGCTCCTTCTATAAAGCATGAAAAGATTAAAAGTGCAAAAGGTTATTAAGAATATATTGGACATGCCCTCGGCATAAAAACAACTATCTAATCTGATATGTACAAAAATAAATAGTCTTGTGTTTGTTTGTTTGTTTGTGTGTGTGTGTGTGTGTGTGTGTGTGTGTGTGTGTGTATGTGTGTATGTGTGTGTGTTTGTGTGTTTGTGTGTGTGTGTGTGTGTGTGTGTGTGTGTATCTGTATAGGTATCTATATGTTTGAACAACACCACACTACACTATTTTATGTATTATTTCCCCCCTACAAAATATATAAATATTGTAGGATTGTGCTGTAAATATGAACAATAACACGGTAAGGTGATAGGGGAGAGTGGCCTAAGTTGTGCGGTTGGGGAAGTTGTGCCATCCCTTGTTTCTAGAAAACCATAGAAGAAATTGGAAATGTGACCACATATTTAAGAAGAGCCATCCATTTGACTCATCCTGTAAAGAAGGGAGACACAAGGAATAAGATATAAGCACATTTAAGCTCAAAAAACTGTTTTTTGCCTTTCAAAGTAAAATTTCCATGATCATGGTTTTTTGATTATTGTGTCTGAATAATTATGTACACGTTTGAAAACATTTGACACATGTTTTAGTGCTTTAGTATGCTACACTTTGTGTCTATATAGTTAGCACAATGTCAGCCCTAAACTGCTGCAGTAAGTAAGTAATATATTTATAAAAGCACATTTATGACAGTTTGCACTGTCCAAAGTGCTGTACAAAGTGCATTCAGTAGATAAACAATGAAGGTAAAATAACAATAACCAAAATAAAAGACATAAAGCCCATACATCCACAAATATAAACAAAGATAGTAGAGCAGAGGTAAGATAGTTAATGGGGAGGAAAAGGCAGAAATGGAGGGGGAATCACATTTGTAAGGTGGCAGTCACAAGCACAGAGCAACTAGTGCAAATTACATTTCTGAGAGTTGTGCCAGTGGCATGGATGTATACGCTGGTCACCAAAAAGAAAGTGATTGTCTACAGTAGCTCAGAAGGGACTGTCATCTAGATTCCACTTAACGACACCACTGATGATAGTTCAGATGGCCAGAAAGATGATAATGGTGACTTTGTCATTGTGAGCTTTGCAGGCAAAACCACCTAGATCTGCTAGGCCTTATTTAAGAAAATTGACCTTCAATCTTTGTAAAATATTTACTTTATTTACTTTAAATAAACCTTAAATAAGTAATTGTCTTATGGATTTGTCTTGCATTACAGTTTATGAGATATATATCAATGGCACAATTTACCCCATGGTATTCTCTCTTGTGGCACAATTTACACCACACCGGGGGCAAGTTGTGCCACACGACAACTTTTTTTCCGAAAGCTATATTTCTTAAACAGTTTATTCCAGATCCAAAGTTTGTATTACCAGGGATGCACAACATCCTGAAATATATGTACATATTTGAGTTGGAGACATAACTGTCAAGGCCTCACTTTAAAATCACTTTGAGTAAAAAGTTGCACAACTTAGGACACTCTCCCCTACTGGTTTTGCTCCTGCAATAAAGTATTAAACAAAAAAGTACAAAAGGTTATTTAGTTCAGCACACAGGCATTTCAAATGATGTCTGTTTGAAATAGAGTGAACATACAAACAGCTGTCTACAAGTTTTACAATTTAATAAATCTGATGTACTTTCAGCTATGCGTCCTGCCTGTTAAACATATTTTTTAATGTAGTATTAGCTATCCGTCCTGTCCTTTTAATCACATTTTTGAATGTAGTTTTAGCTATGGGTCTTGCCCTGTTTTTAAATTGCAGTAGGCGCTAGAGCAAACAGTGCTCAGACAGCTCATCAATAGCTCTACATGGAAAGCAAAGTGTATATAGCCTGAAGGCAAACTGGTAAATCTCCATATGAAGTTGCATCACTCACAGGGAGGACAGGCGTTTTACCCTCTGCGTATTCCAGAGGGGTTTAATTAGATCTGGTCCCTACGGATTGGATCAGCAAAATCCTAAAATAAACAACGAAAAACTGGAACCAATTAAAAATGAGGAAAGAATTATGAAGTTTGACCCTTAGACCCAATGAAAGAGCTACTGTCAACGCGCTTCAAACTATTAGCAGCATTTACAGAGAACAAGTGATTTGGTCAATAGAGGGAAGTTTGCTTTGTATATTCACACTGCAGCCACACGATTAGGAAAAGCTGTGTATTAATAAAGCTATAGTGCGTAACTTCTTCATATAAATTAATGTCGGTTACATTCAAACCATCTGCAAATGAGTTGACACAAAGTTGATTAAGGCTATCAGCTCCGTAAAACTCTCTACGTATGGCAGCGTTTACTAACTGGTGTCGCCCCCGCCCCCCAACACATTGGTGCAGGAGCTCAAGAAAATCCCAAGAAGCGCCCAAGAAATGTTTCAGTTGTTGATGCTACTGCTAAGAAAAAAACCTGGACGTACGGCAGAAGGTATAAAATCCATGATTTGGGTTCATCGCAGGCTTGACTCATGTAGATGCAAAGACAGTGTTGTTGTAATTAGTCAGAATTCCTCATGGGGGTGACATAACTTACACACTGCACCTTTAATACCAGCTTTAATAAACTGGTTCTATGTACCTGTGATCTTAATTTGCTTCCATTCTGTAAATGAGTGTCATTTGGAGAGAGCAGTTTGTGCATTATGATTAGTCAGAAACGTGACCAGATTTTCAACAGCATGTGGGCGCTTTGCTTGACAAAAAAATAACAGCTGACGTCCATTGTGTCTATGTTAATGTGAGGGGAATAATTTGTGTTGTTGGTTTCATCTAAGTGCCCCCTTCTGTTGTCCTTTCTGTTTGTGAGTTTTTGTGGAAAGAGTTTCAATTTCCTATCAGCATAACATAAACCAATGTTTAAATTGAA
This sequence comes from Ammodytes marinus, assembly GCF_949987685.1. Lineage (NCBI taxonomy): Eukaryota > Metazoa > Chordata > Actinopteri > Uranoscopiformes > Ammodytidae > Ammodytes > Ammodytes marinus. The sequence continues at coordinate 29,015,675 of NC_137217.1, forward strand.
CCCTACAGACAGTACAATTCTAATATATTTGCTACTGATATATTTAAAGCTGAACTAGTAAATATTTTCAGGTGAGTGAGTTTTTTTTAGCTTCATTTGGCTAATTGCTCTGATCAGCAATGTTCACAGCAGCAGAAAGCTATTTTCAGAAAAAAACTGAAAATAAATAAATAATAATAAAAAAATAAAATGTATAAACCCACTGTTCATTACCTGTCGAACACCAACACAGCTCACAGACTGAATTAGCA
>NC_137217.1:29020925-29045925 GCF_949987685.1 Ammodytes marinus
TAAATCAGACAGTTAATAACATATGAACAAATCCTTGATTGATAACCTTCGGAATAGTGCCAAGATTGATTATGGAAAGATTAGTTGATGTATGTGCTTTAGAAGTTGAGATTGTTGGTGCAGACAGAGTATTGAAAATAACTAATGTTGAGATAATGGCCGTTATGGTTATATAGGAGAAATATACAGACGAAAACGGATGAGTTTTAGGCAAATAAACACCTAAATGTACATTACACCTTTGATGTATACTAGTATGAAAGGAGACAGGTTATGGTCGCAAAATAGAAAACAATCTTAAACGTGGTCAGTGCTTGAAAAAAACAATGTGTTCCTGTATGTTTTCCTATCTTTATCAGCATAATATCTCCACGACTGATTCGGTACAAATATCAAAAAATTCCTGGAAAACAAATGCAATGATTTTTGGAGATTATCTTTTTTTTCATCAAGCGCCATAAACAGGTCAAAATGTCCACCTTGCAACACTTTGATTTATGCCATAGAATAATCCATCTATTATTTCTATAAACCGCTTATCTCACTCCTGCATGGCCAGGCAGAAATACACAATGAACCCTGGACAAGTATCAAGCTAAATGTCATATGTTAGACAGAGAAATCTAATTGAATATCTACATGGAATTCATCTTCTGGAGTATGGGATTTTTTTTTCTTTTCTTCTATACATGATTTTCATTACATTTTCTTTTTTATACAAACGCATAAACATTCAGAACCCCCACCCACCCCACACCCCAAACAATCTTTGGACAAATGGAAACGATACCAAAAAAAAAATCGAAAAACACATAACAAATAAGAACAATCAGACATAGCATTTGTACGGGAGTGGGAATTTCTGTAGAGGATTTTGAACCTCTATGTCATAAATAAGGTTACAGTAAGGGTCCATGTATGTCCCCTAAGGTAGAATATAAACTAATGTTTTACCTTAGAATGAGCCTTTTATATCTACATAGGTTTCGGGGTGCTGAGGCCGCCATGTTGCACCGCCATGTTTCTACAGTAACAAAGAATGGACAAACTTATCGGCACTTACATGTTTTTATATATAGTGGACGTCCTGGGGAAATGCACCTGTTGGAAGACCAAGAGGAAATACTATAGAATAGACAACTAGATACAACTTCAGTATCTTTAGTACCTTCTTGTCCTTGAAGGCCACTGTTGTTAAAATTCTCAGAACAGAAGCGAGCATCGCAATCTAGAATCTCACCACTAGATGATGCCAAAATACTCAGATACTACGCATTTTACCTTTAAGTTTTTCCTTAAAATGTATGACTGAAATAAACTTTTCTGAGCTTCTTTTGTAGCTGCAAACAGCTGTGTAATACTTCTGCTTGAGGTTGATATGAGGAGTGGAAACTGAACCCTGAAGCGCATGTGCCAGTTACAATGGAATGAGGCTAAAAAGCTCTGTACAGTATCTCCATTGTGGATGGAGCACATTTAAAGGGGGAGTCAGCGATTCTGGAGAACGCGTGTTGTCAAAATCAGTGAATATCTCCTCACTATCCGCTACCTGTCTGTACTGTGTGTTTCCTAAACAAACAGCTAGTGTTAATACACAGCCCAGGCTCTGTAAAATGGTGTATAAACCATGGGTATGTAGACAAAGACATTGATGCCAGTGTATAGAGCCTATGCCTGTGTATTAACACTGGATTTTTTTTCTGCACACACAGTATGGACTGGTAGCGGATCATGAGGAGATATTTCCTGATCTTAACAAATAGTGATTTTGACTACAAGCTTTCTTTACAATCACTGATTCCACCTTTAAACAGAACTATCTACCTCAGCAAAATGACCTTTGCCTGACGTTTTTTTTATTAGAATAACTGCTGTATCAGTGATTCAGAGATATGACTTTTGTTTTTGCATTAGTATATCATTGTCTGTTGTTTGCCCTTGGTCGTGTTTGTTTTCTGTATTATGTTTTGTTTGTTCTAGTGTTTTTTTCTGACTTTGCCGCTGGAGTATCCTGAATCTCTCCGGGGCAAATTCTGCCTCTAATGAAGCAGCTACTGAGCTCAGTCCAGTTACATCAGCCTCATTTTACGTTCTGCTGAAGTTCTCTTAACTCATTTTAACCCAGATTATATAAATACTAGGGGGTGGTGGTGGAAAAAAGCATAATAAAAGTACGGTGGCCCCTGCAGGTCAAAAACACAAAGTCAATTCACTGGAACAAGACAGAAATTCCACCCCGCAGGAGTTTTTGAACGTCAGGGCCACCGTGTAAACAAAGGCATCTATTAATAAATGAAAGATCCATACAATTATAAAGAAGTGATTATGAAAAGAAAAAAAAGTCATTTAAAACCAGCATGTGGTACTCCATGTTTTTTTTAACCCAGTGTTACTATAGTAACTACAATTTATTTTTGAAGAGTGGCAAGTTTGATAAAAGACAGGCCATAACCCACCAGCTGTGGCCGAAAGCTGGTGGTGTGGTCTTCCACTGGAGTGCACTGGTTCGATCCCCCGTCTCCTCGCCACATGTCGAAGTGACCATGGTAGTTAGCCTGCTCCTTGCGTGGTAGCTGCTGCTATCAGTGTATGAATGTGTGTTTTGAATGTGTACAAAACAATGTAAAGGGCGTTGGGTCTGTGAAAAACATTTGACATAAAAATATATATAGTATATGGAATGAGCCCTGTAATACAATGTATTGAACCGACATAAACAAAGCAAACTACAGCTTTAACATCCTTACCAGAAGAGATGATCTTTTCAGTATAACACACAGTCTCAGTTTAGAATCAAACGTTTTAACTGTTATCTAATATGTTTGGATGAACAGCATAATTTCAAAGGCTTTTCCTGATGTCTGCTGCTTTGAAAGGGTCACCAAAGAGGACAAGCAGGTCAGAAATAATCTGATTCATAAATTGATGACAGTTGATGAAGTACAGCTGTTGAAGAGTGCTACTGCCTAATGGTACTTTTCCATTACATGATTCTCAATAATTTAAACCTAGAATTTTTACATTTTGTATCAAGCGATTCCTTAAAGCCAGGAGCGATGAGTTCCTTAGCTAAGATATAAAGGTGGAGTCATTAGCCTTGTTTGAGTAGGAGCCGTCTCGCTCAGACCTGCGCAATTATGCAAAAATGCTGTGCGCTCAGCAAGACGCGCGTCATAATTGCGCAGGTCTGAGCAAGACGGCTCCTACTCAAACGAGGCTAGTGATTCTGGAGAACGCTTGTTGTCAAAATCACTTTTTGTCAAAATCTGTGAATATCTCCTCAAGATCCACTAACTGTCTGTACTGTGTTAGGAAATTCCTCATAGTCACTTTAATAAATGCAGCCGATTTGGTTTCCCTTCCTCCAGGAGTGGGCAGTATTGATTCATTACATTTATAAAACACGAAATACAGCAATGACAAATTGTCTTTTTATCTCTGCTTACTTTTTAACTGTATCTGTCTATATTTCAAAAATGTCTCACCAAAATACAGTTGAGGACAACTTCAGTACACTACAGACACAAATTGTCCACTTAATTTCTAATGTGCTTTTATTCATTCACACATATTGAAAGAAATACGGCAACAACATCTCTGTGAACTCACTTCTTGTTTTTCCCTGGACAATCAATCTGTAGCTTGCTTGTTGGCTGAAAAAAAGACACACAACACACACACACACACACACACACACACACACACACACACACACACACACACACACACACACACACCAGCGCGGACACCACTAGTCTAATCTGTTGGAATCAAAACAAGCTTTTTAAAAACCTCTTTGGTGTCTGCCCCACTAATCTGTGGACTGGTCAGCGAACACACAGCGAGTGCACACAGGTCAGATCAGGATTTTAAAGCTCTTTTCTCAAGCTTTCCCTCTCTGTAGATTGGCACAGAGGGCAGAAGGAAAAATCTCAATGATGTTCAGTAGCGCTTACACCACAATTCATTTCAGAAGGGAACCGCATTAGGTGGTTACGTAATGTAAGTGTCCCTAGGGGTGTGGGTGTGTGTGTGTGTGTGTGTGTGTGTGTGTGTGTGTGTGCGTGTGTGTGGTGGGGGGGGGGGAGTCATTTATATGTATCGGGAGATGTGTGCATAGAAAAAATGGGATGTCATTGGGTTTTTTCTCTGCAGTGCCCCACGGCTGTGATGTAAGATTACTTATTGCTATTATAGAGCCAACTTGGTTTTGTAATAGCTATAAAAACAGACACACACACACACACACACACACACACAAAACAGTCTCTTAAACACACACACACATACACACACACAAAAATATGCGGACATCCCATGATTCCCTGACTCAGCAGCTTGATCATATGACTGTTGCAAAGCATTCTGGGAGTTGAGCTGTTTTGTCTTTTGTGGTTTTGTGTTTTTGTGTTTTTGTGTTTTTGTGTTTTTGTTTGAGCCAAAATGGGAAACAGATGTGAGTTAGAGGGAGGAAGGGGAAGGAGATAGGAAGCTACAGTCAAACGTTAGTGCGTCAGTTTACTCTCCAGTTTACACAATGAAGACCCCAACAGAAAGAAAAATAGCAACGGCAGCATTTTACAGCTATGCGTCCCCAAAAACTGTGGAAAATTTCTTCACAACTGATTGGTAAAAATGTGAAAAAACGTATAAAACGTATCCTTTTTAGCTTAGTCTTTCTCAGGAGCAACTTGTCAAATGTTGAATATGGAGTCATACATGCCGTTTTTTTTATTACTTTTCTATGTACAGTATTCAATGATTTATTATGTTATGGATGTTTTCATTCATTATAGTAATGGCTTTTATATGGTGGTCAAAAACTCATGCTGTGAATTGCTGTTGGGTTTTTGACCTTAATGGCCACCGTACTTTTATGCTTTTAAAGTAAATGTCTTGCTATCTTTTTGAAATGCCTCGCTTTCTTTGCTAAGCACTATATGTCTAATTTATTATATATTTTTTTACTATAATTGTCATGTCTATGTTAATTTTTTTGTCTATTTTAATGTGAAGCTTGTAATGCATGTAATGTTGTCAATTTAAATAAATGTGAGCTGCATTTTCCCCTAAGAAACGTGCTAAACAAAGCATTTTATTGTTATTATAATTTTTTTTAATAATTAAGAATCAGAGTAGAAGAGAAAACCAATCACAACATTTAGAGAACGGCTGCGGCTGCTCCGATTCAGATCATTTGGATTATAGAAATACATTGTCAAGATCAGCCTACTGTATGTATAAAGATATTAATTGATCTTCGAACACTGTAGATAAAAATAGGGCCATCGATCGCTTGGTAACCGCCTTACTAAGGAATATTGGATTATAAATATATCACCGCCCCTTTCATCAAGCGAACACACACACATTTACACACGGGTCATGACCCGCTACCTGTTCGCTGGTGCCGAGTGTGTGTGTGTGTGTGTGTGTGTGTGTGTGTGTGTGTGTGTGTGTGTGTGTGTGTGTGTGTGTGTATGTGTGTGTGTGTGTGTGTGTGTGTGTGTGTGTGTGTTAGTGCGTGTGTGTGTTTGTGTGTGTGTGTGTGTGCATGTGTGTGTGTGTATGGTTTTGTGTGTGTATGAATGATATTTTTTTTTAATTTTCGTGTCATGCCACACAAGTGGCCCATCCCACACAGGATTACAAGACACCGCTATAACTACACAAAGTGTGTAGTACAAACATGAAACAAAAACAAAAAAACACTAAACATAAAGAGACATATTCCTCCTTGCCCACGCCTTTTCAATAAAGTCAGCAATTAAAAAAGTTCTGTATTGGAACAGCCAAGCTAACATATCAGTATCACACATGTAATTAACTTATTTTACATCGACTTTCTTGAATAAACTTAATCTCAAATCATGGTAAACCGGACAATAAAAAAAGAAATTAATTTCATTTTCAATTTCCTCAAGCTCACAAAAAGTACACAGCCTATGTATGTGTATGAGTGGGTGGGTGTGTGTGTGTGTGTGTGTGTGTGTGTGTGTGTGTGTAGGTGTGTGTGTGTGTGTGTGTGTGTGTGTGTGTGTGTGTGTGTGTGTGTGTGTGTGTGTGTGTGTGTGTGTGTGTGTGTGTGTGTGTGTGTGTGTAGGTGTGTGTGTGGGTGCAGGTCAGAATGATGGATCTATAAAAACACCATCGTACACGAATCTCATTATCTAAAGTGGCCGTATAGAGGAAGCTGGAGAAAGAGTCTTAAAGGGACAGTGCACTATTTTTGAAGTGGGGTTGTATGGGGTACTTCTGTTAGTGTGTTACATTATGGAGATGGCAGTCAGTCACACACACACACACACACACACACACACACACACACACACACACACACACACACACACACACACACACAGTTCTTCTGCATAGTTTTTGTGTTACCTTATGGAGATGGTTATCAGTTTGGTCACTATTAGGAGTTTGGGGGAGACGTTGCTGTAGCAGAAGTCAGCCTTGCACTGTTGCAGAGGGGGCCAGTTGAAAAAATTGCACACTGAATTACTGAACTACCCCCGAAGTGGATAGAGCACGTACCATATTGGCTCCGGCCTTCGTTGCAGTGGTCGTGGGTTCAAATCCGACCCGTGGACCTTTACTGAAATCCAGCAAAACCACTCCCTAGAATAAGAAAAAAAGAAAAGAAAATGCCCATATAGATCAGATAGATAGTGTGGCTGTCAGTGATGAGAGCCTTGGCCTATGGGCTTGCACTTAACACACCAGTGATCGTAACACAACGCAGATCTCAGAGACACAGACAGAGATTGCCGTTGACCTTGAAGGGCACAGAAGATGTCCACTCCAGTGAAAGATAGCTGCACTTATCCCACATGCTCATCGATACATGTCCTCATGCACTCACTGCAATTTACTGTCAGTAGCACTAGCAGGGATTTTTAGTATCTGTGTCATTAGACCTACTACAACATAAAAGAGTTATGGGGGGAAAATAGATGTAAGTGACATTATTGAGCCCTTTTGCAATATTGCATTGCTCCTCTTGGGATCGGTTACACTGTTTTTTAGTTTTTTTTCAAACCTGTAGTTGTGAATTGTGGCTGCAGTGACTGTTGTGCATAGAATGTTTCATGTCAAATGTGATATTTTGGCCTATTTTGTTGCGTGTGCATGATCAAGCTTATTAAAAGTGGAGTCAGAAAATTCTTGAGAACCTTTGTTGTTGTCGTTGCTACCTTTACATATTGGGTGTTTGCTGAAAAGAAATCCAGTGTTTATACACAGCCTAGGATTTGTGAACAGGTGTATTTCTAGCTAAAGTGGGCCACCTTTGTTACCATACCCTTTTGTATACATGACAGTTTACAGAGCCTAGACTATCTACTACCAAATTTTGATTCACCACGCATGCACACAAACACACACACACACACACACACACACACACACACACACACACACACACACACACACACACACACACACACACACACACACACACACAAACACACACACACACACACACCTTTAAGGTAAAAAGGTCTCTGATAATGTTAATCTGATTGAGGCGATTGCTTAAGGCGATTGTTCATGCTTTGCTTTGTTGTCATTTCTCACTTGTGCTACTGGAACACGGGCAACTCGGCGGGTGACATCACTCTCAATTCCAACCTCCGACTTCCAATGTAAATGTAACACAGCACATTACTAGCTACACACTGAATCCTATTGTTAAGTCAGAAGCGCATTACATGAGTGAGTAATCTTCTAGCCATGTATTATTGGACATATGAGCGACATACACGGGACATTCTTATATTTAGGACGGTGACATGTGGCAGACTGCTGTGTGACTATATGGTCACACGCTACGCTCATATATTTAAACACACAACACAGACATGACAAACCGGACTCTTGACTAACAGCAGGAGGAAGTATACGACATGACAGAGAAAAATATAAATAAATATGGTAAAGGTCTATTTTGGCTCCTGTGTGGGAAGTTTGAGTTGATGTGTTAACTCCATGGTAACCCCCCCCCCTTAACATGTTTGATATGTTGTGGGCATGATGTGCTATTTAAAGACACTGTTATGTCATTGACTGTCAACATTAAATTGCTAATAAAGTTTTTATATTGATGTTGAGGGCAAAATCCATATTTGGTTTAAATTCATATGTGTCAGCGAAGAGTAAAGGCTTCGTAATCTCACATATTGACCCATTGAATTTTAATATAATCAGTACATGCTTGTGGTTTACTATACCCAAAACAAGTTTTAGTTAAAAGTATCTACTAGTTTTGTAAAAAATAAATAATAATAATAATTGTCACCAACAAACCAAATCCTGTTTATGGGCCCCAAAAGTCTAGGGCCGGCCCTGAATAGTCTGATAATTAAAGGAACACTATGCAGTTTCAGGGCCCTGCAGTTAACTCGGTACAGTACAGAGAAACTCTCCAGGTAGCTTTTCTGACTTCAGTTTTCCAGGGATCCAATTTTTCCTCTCTGAGTAAAAAGTTTGTTTAATCAGTTACGAGAATATAACCTTAGAAAATGTTTCACTTCTCTGACACAACCAAACACTTTCTTTATTAAAAATCCAAAAGCCTTCTCCATTTTGAAAGCAGTCCCAACATAACCCAGCAGTACACTGTGTTCACTGTCTGGTGTGAAGTTTGTTCAGGTGTGTGTGTGTGTGTGTGTGTGTGTGTGTGTGTGTGTGTGTGTGTGTGTGTGTGTGTGTGTGTGTGTGTGTGTGTGTGTGTGTGTGTGTGTGTGTGTGTGTGTGTGTGTGTGTGTGTGTGTGTGTGTGTGTGTGTGTGTGTGTGTGTGTGTCTGTGTAGCCTGACACCCGACACCTTACATCATCTGGTTTAGGGATATTTCTATTCCACTAGAGTGAAACCAGATGTAATTCCCCGACATAGAAAAAAAAACTCCTCCCCAGACCTGGTTCTCCCATTTGTACTTCCTCAAACCTCAGCCCATATAAACTCACACACTGACCTACTTTTACCAGCAAAGCAAGACGCAGTCAGACCCACAGAACTTCACCAAAACATATTTGACTCAACTTTGGACTTAAGGTAAAGTTGCTTTGTTTGTTTCCTTGATTTCCTGGTGCATACGTTTTACTTTCAGTTTTGGGAGTTCCTTCTCTTGAGCATGGTTAGTTTTAGAGTGAGGAAAAATGTGTGTATAAGGTTTGAAATGGACTGATACTAATGGTGTGCACTAAAGGTGAGCTAACCTGTCTGTACATTAGCTGTACTGAATGTAAACTATGCAGAGTTTTGTTATAGCAGAGTAGCCATCTTCTCAAAAAATCACTTTGAATTTGAATCTTAAGTTTTTTCTTCAACTTGGATTTATGCTCAGATACAGTAGATGAGTGCATAAAAGAAAAGATAAGATAAGAAGTTCTCGCAAGTAATTATTTATAATAGGATTAAGATTCTGACCCAGTTTGCACTTCAATAGAATGAGATTTTGAAGACAGAACTGCAGACTTTTTACTGGGAACTGAGTGGAGTTGATGTGGCGTACTCATGGAAAAATACAACAAGCTATGATACGAAATATATAATTCAAAATAATGATAATTTATTTGATACATTAATTCATTTCTAAAAAGTAAATAAACTGCCACGAGTTCGAGTTGGAATGTGTCTGACTCATGCAGCGAGTGACACAGCACTGTGCAAATAGTTTTTCGGTTTACAGTAACTGTAAAATATTTGCATAGATCAAGAAACCCTGAACAAAATGTCTCATAAATCAGACAATTAACAACATATGAACAAATCCTTCTCTAATAACCTTCAGAATAGTGCAAGGAATGATTATGGAAAGATTAGTTGGTGTAAGTGCTTTTGAAGTTGAGATTTTTGGTTCAGAGCATTGAAAAAGAAAACTAATGATTTGAGATAATAGCTGTTAAAAGATAGTTGTATAGGAGTAATAGACAGACATAAACAGACAAGGTTAAGTCAAGTACACATATATGAAAATGTTCAACTCTTTATTTACTAGTATGAAAGAAGACATGTTATGGAGGCAAAATAGGCAAAAATCTTAAAATTAACCTGTGCTTGAAAAAACAATGTTTTTGCATAGTCACTTAAAATGTTGCTATTTCTATCAAATCAACCAGGGGTGAAGCTACTGTATGCTACATGTGATCAGTGTGTATGTAGGAAGCCGATTATGTAATGCAGCCCAGCACACACACACACACACACACACACACACACACACACACACACACACACACACACACACACACACACACACACACACACACACACACACACACACACACACACACGGCCTCCACGTTTTAAGGCACACTGTTTGTTGTCTGCTTTTAGTCCAAATCTTATAGCAGGTCAAAAAGGCTTTTGCTTGAAAACAAACCGACGCAAAAAGCAGATTAACGGCAGGATGTAATAAAACAACGGATCAGCGGGTTGAGAGACAGATGGCAGGAAGGCTGGTAGGAGCAAAGAATGCTAGAAAAAAAAGGAAAAGTTCAGACTGGGGTGAATTATCTGGATATTTCAGGTCTGGACTTGAAAATGTGCTAAGAAAAAAAGGGGTCAGCATTTTTTCCCTGTATGGAAAACTCTCTCAGAACAGCTCAGTACAGGGACAGTCAGCCCTTTGAGTATTTTCTTTGGGAAAATAAACTAGCATGCTGCCTTGTCCTCAAACACACACAAAGTAAAGTTTATTATATAGTTATAATATCGGCAACCTTAATTTGTAAAGTAACTTGTATCTACAGCAGTCAGATTAATGTAGTGGAGTAAAAGCACAATATTTCCCACTCAATCGTAGTGGAGTAGAAGTATGAAAAAGCATGAAAAGTCAAGTCAAGTTAAGTAAAAGAGCCTTTAACTTGTACTTGAGTACAGTAGTTGACTAAATGTTCTTAGTTACATTCCACCTCTGGATGTCCTTGTATTTATTTAAGCCTGTTTTAACACCTCGTTCGCTGAAAAATAACTCTAGATGTAACTCTAAAATGTGTCTCTAGATTCATTACTTATATAGTTATCCTTATCAAAAATATAAATATGTGTTATCGATAAATACAAAATTTATTCATTACCAATTACATATTTATGTTGTTTTCCTTTTTATATGGTTATATTATCATAAATAGTAAATTATACACTGAGAAATAACTCCTTTAAACATGATGTGTGTGTGTGTGTGTGTGTGTGTGTGTGTGTGTGTGTGTGTGTGTGTGTGTGTGTGTGTGTGTGTGTGTGTGTGGTGGTCTCAGGATGTTGCAGTGCGTGTGTGTGTTGCTGCTGGCGGCCTCCGCTCTGAGTCACCTGGACCAGGCTTCTCTGGACTCACACTGGGAACAATGGAAGATCACACACAGCCGAGAATACAACGGACTGGTGAGTCTTTACTACAGTTAACTATTAATCACCTTATAGTTCAAAGAAGATGACATGCTGGTTGGTTATTAAGTGTTTGTTAGGAGTGAATTATTCTAGCATTTTTTAGTATAAAGTGGAGGTCTTGTGGGTTACTTAGTAAGAGCTGATGCTGATAAGCTAACCGCAAATTTTTTTATCATAGAATTCGATTGCTTTTGACACACAATAAACATATAATAAACAAGGATAAAACAGAGATTAAAGAACTAATTATAAAATAAAGATAAAAAAGGATAAAAAAGGATAAAATACTAAAAGAGCAATACATTCAAAACAGTTACAGTGAGATGTGATGCTGGTTGCTTAGTAACTGTTTGTTAAGAGTGAACTATTCTAGCATTTTTTAGTATAAAGTAGGAGTCATGTGGGTTACTTAGTGAGAGCTGGTGCTTTTCACAATTACATTTAATTAAATGAACTTTAATTCAACTTGAAAGACATTGAGGTTGCCCTCATGTACAATGACAAGCAAGAGGTAACACACAATAAACACTTTTATATTATATTATATTTTTGCCAAACACCCCTACAAGAGGCTGCTATTAGAACATCACACCGATATGAATAGCAAAACCCCCCAAGATTCATGTTCAATAGACCTGCTTTTCTGTGCCAACGTTGCTTTAGGACAGTCTTTAATGACATGCATTTGGATCTAAATGGAAATATTGCAAAAAACGTGACTTGCTTGACATGAAGTGAAAAGAAATGGTTGAAAAACACATACTAATTTATAAGCTGCACACTTCACTGAATCCGTGTACTTTTGTGGTGATGGCGCCATGTTTTATTCACAGACCGCAGACCACATCTGAACCAGAGATAAAGATGTCTGCTGTGTGTGTGTGTGTGAGAGTGTGTGTGTGTATGTGCGTGCGTGTGTGTGTGTGTGTGTGTGTGTGTGTGTGTGTGTGTGTGTGTGTGTGTGTGTGTGTGTGTGTGTGTGTGTGTGTGTGTGTGTGTGCGCGTGCGTGTGTCTGTGATTTGTGCTGAACAAGTTGTCCTCTAAAGAAATTCACTTCACAAATCCAACAGTGTGTATTCAAGCTAAGTAGAACTGCAGAGTTGCATATTCCTTTAGAAATGCATCAAGCTGTTTTTAAGTAAAAGATTAATCAAAAGTTGGGACAAGGAAGGGGACTGTGGCAGTGGATTGAAGAAGGAAAGATCAGAGTAACTTGAATAGGAAAGTATGTCAGATATTCAGTTGTTCTAGAGAAAACACTTCCAACCCATTTCAAGGTGGAGTCAGTAATTCCGGAGAACGCTTGTTGTCCAAATAACTTTTTCTCAAAATCAGTAAATATCTTGTCACGATCTGCTACCTGTCGTACTGTGTGCATGTTGTAGCAACATACCTGTTTACAGAGCCTGGGCTGTGTATTAATACTGGATTGTTTACAGTGCCCACACAGTATGGACAGATAGCAGATCATTTGTATTAGAAGTGTTAATCGTAATCCCCCTTTTGTGGTCATGGTAGAAATGTATGGATGGATTCACATTCATCCAGCTATTACTGACAAATGTCTTCTTTCTGTCTTTCTATTTGAGTCTCTGTTTAGACATTTAGACGTGTGGACTTCTCTGTGTTTGACTCACTGTCTGTCTACAGCTGACTCAAGTTAACAGTCAGTAAGTGTGGCATTAGTTTCCTCTTTCAGTTATTTATTATTTTTTAAGATGATTTTTTTGGGGGGGCATTTTTGTTTTATTATTAGACAGTTTGGAGAGACACAGTGAAAATGGGTCAGAGAGGAGAATGACATGCAGAGAACGACCCGGGCTGGATTCTAACCCGGGTCTGCTGTGAAGAGGACTGAGCCTCTATGGCCTCCATTTATGCTGTTTATTCAGGAGTATGCAGGATCTGTTCAGAGAAGATTAGACAGAGGAAGTGTCGCTCACAGGAGGGTTAAGTAGATTGACATTGACTGCATTCAGCTTTAGCTTCATTGTTGTTGTACAGTCTCAGTGGTGGATGATGCCATCTTTAGTAACTAGCTTCTTGTCCTTGAAGGCCACCGTAGCTACTGTAAATTCAGGCAAAGGGAGGGGTTAGCAAGGGAGCATAGCAATCTAGAACTTTCACCACTAGATGATGTCAATATACACGTTATCACACACTTCCCCTTTAAAGGTGGAGTCAGCGATTCTGGAGAATGTGTTTTTTGTCAAAATCAGTGAATATCTCCTCACGATCTGCTGCCTGTCCGTTCTGTGCTGAAAGACAATCTGGTGTTAATACTCAACCTAGGCTCTGTAAAAAGGAATGTAAACAAAGTATATGTAAACAGAAGGGGCCCATCGTAACCAAGAGACATGCCCATTTAAAGAGTCTAGGCTGTGTATTAACACTGGATTTTTTTCAGCGCTTGCACATAGTACAGACAAGTAGCGGATCGTGATGAGATATTCACTAATTCTGAAAAAAAGTGATTTTGACAACAAGCGTTCTCCAGAATCACTGACTGCACCTTTAGTTGTAAATCTTTAACACACATATTAAAACAATCCTGTTTGTATTACCCGTCACACAGTAGTCTCTGTTATCTGATGAGAACAATGTCAACTGGAAAAACCAGAAATGTGAGGGGTTGGCACTAGTGGATCTACTTCTTTGTTTTGGCCACGAGAGACACAACACAGGTGCAGTTATTGAAACAGAATCAAAAGTCTAAGCAGGACATGCACTATGAGAATATACACTCATTTCATCTTTCTAGTCCTTGGCCAATAACTGAGAAAAAGTTAATTTTCTAAAAGTATGTCCTTCCTATGCCAAATGAACTGTCGATTTTTTTCCAAATCCGATGAACCAGAAAAATCCATGACATTGTAACTCAGCCGATCAACTTTAATCACACAGAACAAAGACGTCTCATGGTTGCTAATTTGGTTTCTTAATTGAGGTTAAGCCCTCGTTTTGAGTTGCATACGGCAGTCGGCTGTCAAAAAGTTCCAACAGTAGAGAAATGTACCCTCCTTTTTCTACCCTGCGTTCCAAATCACATACTCTTTCTTTTTACTACAGTACATACTAAAGTACAAAAGAGTTTTAGGGCCTAGAAATGTCAAGAATAAAGACTAATACTCCAAAATACAATTGGAGTTAGTGGGGCATTCATGTATTTTCAGCATACTACAATTAACGTGCATGTATTGGGACATCCTAAATCTGTTTTCTGGCATTCTAAATAGTAGGGAAGTATGGGGATTGGAACGCAGGGCTACTTTCCCTATTGCTAAAATCCCCTTTGTCTGTTCTTCTTTCTATATATAGTAGTTATGTTGTTTTATTTTCTGGCCGTGAAGAAGAAAATGTAGTTTATTTGGTGTTAAAACTAGGGAATTGATTTCCTGAGCATCTGTTAGCCAGCCCTACACCATTCACCTCTGGCAAAAGGTCACCAGTCTACAGCTGTGTAGTGTGTGTGTGTGTTGTGTGTGTGCGTGTGTGTGCATGTGTGTGTGTGTGTGTGTGTGTGTGTGTGTGTGTGTGTGTGTGTGTGTGTGTGTGTGTGCGTTGATGCATGTGTGGAGGGTATCTACAGTGCAGGATGTGCTTGGGTTCATGTGTGTGTGTGTGTGTGTGTGTGTGTGTGTGTGTGTGTGTGTGTGTGTGTGTGTGTGTGTGCATATGTTGTTTTGTCAGTATTTTTGTATATCCCAATGTGCATTTGAACGTGTGTTGATATGATCATTAGTGGAACATTATTATTTGCAGTCCTGTGTATTCAGCAGAAAAACCCTCATTATCTTTCATGGTGATTCTTAAACTGAACTCCCCTTGAACCAACAACACTGTATTAGAATCAAGGTATTCTTGTCTGATTTGCATTGGTCATTATTGGAAAATATATTCATTTCATTCATTTTCCTTTATTTAACCTCAAAAGATGAATTGATGGGTGACCCTCTTTTATAATGACGTGGAGTTAATTACAGATACACAATATACAAAAACAATACACAACAATCTTACAATGAGACAACAACTAATAGAACATTCAGATCAATTGAATGAAGCAGAACAATAGCCTAATTAAAACAGTTACAAGTGGAGTGGGGCTGATTCAAAATAATAAGTTTAAATTGGTTAACAGTTATGAGTATATTTATTTTAATTTGATGTTGTAGGTTGTTCTATATAAAGATAGAAACAATAAGTATAGGTATGCTAATAGATGAACCAAGTAGAGCATGGATCTTTAAAGATGAGACACTGAGGATACAATTTAACTTATAGATATCATGATGACACTTTGCAAGTCGATAAACTACATTAAAACAATATGTTTTTATTTTTATTTATTTTTAAGGTTTGAATAAATATGGACATTTGCTTTACAACTTGAGATTTACGATTCAGGGTATTTAAAAAAAATAATGTTGAGATAATAGCCGTTTAGGATGGTAGTGTGGGAGAAATATACAGATGCAAACAGACAAGGTGTCAAATTAACAACCTACATTTACAATTTCAACTTTGTATTTAAACTTGTATGAATGAAGAAATGTTATGGAAGCAAAATAGATAAAAATTTCAATATTGAGCAGTGCTTGAAAAAAAAAGATGGGCCTGATTTTGGCTTGACTGTATCTTGAACTAATATTATGACAGACATCATTGGAAATCTGTCTCTCTTAGCTCATTGGGACATATTCCCTGCGTTCCAATCCCCATACTTCTCTACTATTTAGTATGCCAGAAACATATTTAGGATGTCCCAATGCATACAGGTTAATTGTAGTATGCTGAAAATACATAAATGCCCCACTAACTCCAATTAGATTTTGGAGTATTCGTCTTTATTCTTGGCATTTCTCAACATAATGAAAAAAAAATCTTCCTTATCTGATTTGTTTTTCTCTCCTGTAGCCCTAAAACTCGTCTGTACTTTAGTATGTAGTGTAGTAAAAAGAAAAAAGTATGTGATTTGGAACGCAGGGATTGATAAAATGCAAATTTTCGAAAATAAAGAATTAAGACATATTTTAATTCAAGTTAGAACCTCAATACTCAGTTCTGTTGCTTTATAAGACGTACTTTGGAAAGTAGTTATGTGAACAAGCACCAGTTTAATTGGCCTAATAATGAAATGTAGGACAGATGTAGGTTTTAATTAGCAAAGTAAGGACATGTCTGTGTTAGAGCCCCATTAACCCAGATTAATTTATTTGAGCTGGCAGGTGTTAATGTAGAAGGGAAGTCACATTTAAGATTACAAATATAGTAGTAATATAATATGATAAGTAATATAGTGTTGTGGCCTCTTTCTGAAGGTGAAACGAAATGGCTCGATTTATGTGAGATGTTGTTGGACTACTAGATCCTCAAGGTTCATGTTGCAAGACGAATTCAGCCCAAACACAATTAGGGGTTGACTCAATTGTATCTAGCATAGAGGGTTAGGGCTAAGAAGAGTAGTGCTAGACAGCCCTTCAATTGGAAATGTTCCAGACCCCAAAAAAATTGAAAGTCAAAAAAATTATTTCAAAGACTCTGAAACAATGTTGATTCTGTTGAAGTAAAGTATGTGTCAAGTGCTGTATTTGACCGCATGCCCTTGTGTTGTGTTTGTGTCAGGATGAGGAGGGGATCCGGAGAGCCATCTGGGAGAAGAACATGTTGATGATCGAAGCCCACAACCAAGAGGCCTCGCTGGGCATCCACACCTACGAACTGGGCATGAACCACCTGGGAGATATGGTCAGTTTAGAACGCTATATATATATCTTAATAATGCTACACTAGATGAACCCAATTATATTTACTCATTATAAGTAAACACTTTAAAAAAAAGACTGTTTAGGATCATTTCAACCAATCTTAGATGGAATTTATATTTAAAGGTTCTACGAGTAACTTTTAAATATTTCTGAAACAGCCACATGTTTCCTCTCATGATCATAAATTACATGTAACAGCAAGCGTGACCATCAGTGCAAAGAATGCAATTTGTATATTGTTTTTCTTAATGCCTTTGTCATGGGTATATACAGTACGCTTACCCAGGAACAACAGCTGGCATAGTTAAAAACACTACCACTTTTGTCCAAAGGGGGTGCTAGATTTAACAAAGACAAAAATATCCTCGGAACACATTCCCTATCAATCCACTAATGGTGTCAGCTGTATAGACATCAATCAGCCTTGAGCCACTTTCAGCTGAACTGTCTCACTGTGCGTTCACAAGATTCACTGGCTGAGATACGGCCACCATGTAGCAGGTGGTCATTTATATGTCTGCAAAGTAAGTTTATAAGCAAAAATCCTGTTCTTTCACCCACCAGTGTCTCACATTATACAGTACTCTGGATACATGAAACAATGCTGGTTACATTTCTAGTTGTAATACTTACAGAGGAACAGCTCGACTAAGTGTCCAGAGATTAAAGGTGGAGTCAGCGATTCTGGAGAATGCTTTTTGACAACTTTTTTTTTCGTTTTATTGTCTAAATAAGTCAACATCTCGTCACGATCCGCTCCTGTCCTAGGCTCTGTAAACGGGTATTTTGAGAACTACAATGGGCCACCTTTGTTTACAAGTGTACAGAGTCTAGGCTGTGTATAAACACCAGATTTGTTTTTCTCAGTGCGCACACATACACGGAAAGGTTGCGAGGATTGTGAGGAGATATTCACTGATTTTGATGAGGCGAAGCATTCTCCAGAATCACTGACTAGACCTTTAATTTTCTTTAGTAGCTCTGGCTTGTTTTTATGCAATATGCAGCAGCAGCAGCATGTCGATGGGGTTTGACGTTCTTAAATCATGTGCAGTGAGTGAATTGTGTGTCAGTGCGGGTCATGAATGATGGTTGTTTTTGCTACAAGATGTCGGCTGTTACAAGCTTTACATCAAAAATATATGAGAGGGAAAAAATGCATGAAATACAGCAAAAGAGTCCTCATTTATTAGACAGGGACATGTATAAACTATACACACATCCCAACTCTGTGGATATGACTGCCCAATTATATGATTATGTAAAAGAACAGGTGCTCTGAAAATTAGGTGTGTGTGTTTCCTGTCTTCATTTTAACTAGAAGCTCTTAAAGTGAAATGAAATACATAAACAGATGGTGTGTGTGTTTCTTTAGTTAATTATCTTCCTGCTTGTAGAGCGAGGAGCTGTTATAAAAGCAATGGGGAGTTCTGAGGATATCTGTCTGTCTGTCTGTCTGTCTGTCTGTCTGTCTGTCTGTCTGTCTGTCTGTCTGTCTGTCTGTCTGTCTGTCTGTCTGTCTGTCTGTCTGTCTGTCTATCTATCTATCTATCTATCTATCTATCTGTCTGTCTGTCTGTCTGTCTGTCTGTCTGTCTGTCTGTCTGTCTGTCTGTCTGTCTGTCTGTCTGTCTGTCTGTCTGTCTATCTATCTATCTATCTATCTATCTATCTATCTATCTACCTATCTATATCTATCTATCCATCCTCCTCGGCTGGTTTTACATTAAAGTAATTGATAATAATCTTTTGTTGAGATAACTTATCATCCAAAATGTATCTTTCATAAAAACTTCCCATTTTGAGTTCTAAATAGTTTTAAGAACTTCAAACAATAGGGTGCCAACTAATTATCTGTCATATCTAACACAACCAAGCCGGTCGAAAGATTGATTCACAACGGTGTAAGAAAATGTCTGGTAAACTTTCTGGACGCAAAAATAATAAATTGGAAAAACATTCAGAAGTCCTAGTATATAGAACCCAACATTAAGGGCCGGTTTCACAGACATGGATTAAGCCTAGTTCTGGACTAAATTGTACTTTCAATGGACAATCTCCATTCAAAATTCCATTTAGTCCAGGACTAGGCTTAATCCATGTCTGTGAAACCGGCCCTAAGAGTTTTAGTTTTAACCTCAGAACTCAAAAATCAAAGACAGAAGCCTTGAACATTCTAGTTTTACAGTCTTGTCTCTATATCCAATGTTCTTTTATTCCCCCTGGTGTGTCCCTCTTTGATGTTTCCATGCCACAGAAAATGACATTTCACTTTGGAGCAGACTGTGTTAAACCCATCTCTTCACAAATTGGTTTTTATCCTCCGTCGCCCTGCTGAGTCAAACACTGTGTGTGTGTGTGTGTGTGTGTGTGTGTGTGTGTGTGTGTGTGTGTGTGTGTGTGTGTGTGTGTGTGTGTGTGTGTGCGTGTGTCTATATCTTCTTCTACACTGTCTTGTCTTGGGTCTAAAAATACATTCCTCTCTTTTCCAAGTCCCAAAACATTTTTCTATTAAAGGATTTTTTTCTAGGAATAAAAGAACATTTGGTCCCGTCTATTGTCAGAGCGGTTACAAGCTGTCACCCCCTTTGACTTCTGCAATCTTTATTTCTTAGAATGTTTTTGATCTATGAACTCCATCTGCTGCTATCACCTTTTATGTCAAGTATTACAGTGAGATTGCGAACACACATCCCTGAAAGCGTCTGTAAACCTGGTCTGAATTATTATTATTTTTTTATTAATATATGATATCAAAGTTGGGAGTCCTAATAAGCTTTGAAAAAAATCTGATTGAAAATATATATTAAAAAATATTGTAAAACTTAGCTAAACATTTTTTATTTTAATTTGTTTACTGTCTAGACTGTTTGACAGGACTGTGCAGGTGTGGCCGTATCAAACTGTCTCCATGGCAAACAGTCTTTGTTTTTACAGAATGTTCGGGCAGAGAGTCGTGATTGGTTCAAAATACTTATTGAGTCATAAGAACGGAATTTCTGTGTTAAGTTTATCAAACTTAAATGACAATATCTTTAATTTGGATTAATAAATATGTCTAACTCTTTTCAGATGCCTTACTATCATGGGACTAACTCACCAAATTAGGCCTGCATAGTTAGAAGGAGTTTGTGGATTTGGGTTTCAAAGAGATAGATAGATAGATAGATAGATAGATAGATAGATAGATAGATAGATAGATAGATAGATAGATAGATAGATAGATAGATAGATAGATAGATAGATAGATAGATAGATAGATAGATAGATAGATAGATAGATAGATAGATAGATAGATAGATAGATAGATAGATAGATAGATAGACAGACAGACAGACAGACAGACAGACAGACAGACAGACAGACAGACAGACAGACAGACAGACAGACAGACAGACAGACAGACAGACAGACAGACAGACAGACAGACAGACAGACAGACAGACAGACAGACAGACAGACAGATAATGGTATGTAAAATGTAACTATTAAAACTGTGTTTCTGTCCATGCAGACATCAGAGGAAGTCTCCAATAAGATGACCGGTCTTCAGATCCCGGTGAACCGCGATCGCAGCTTCACCTTGGCGATGGACGACAAAGTCTCAAAACTTCCAAAATCTATCGACTACCGCAAGAAGGGCATGGTGACACCAGTGAAGAACCAGGTCAGAAAGCATACAGTCCTACACCTCTTATATCATAATCAATAATATTTTACAATGTTTTGGGGCATTTTCTGCTTAAGTTGATAGTGTAAAGCTGGAGAAGGGGTCAAGAAAAATGTGGAGAGAATGACCTGCAACAATGACTGTCAATCAGGCAAGATTGCGACCATGTGTCACATGATCTCAGTTTTTGATAAAGGGTTCGAGTTGATTTTACACAAGTCCTGCTTTACACGTGTTCTGATAAATAAAGGTTAAAAAAAAATAAAAAAAAAATATTTCCCTGAACTGCAGTGACATTTTGCTGTCCCGTCTATGTAGCTGGTGCCAGTAGTGGGAAGTTCGAACTGTCATTTAAAAAATACATGTTCTTCCTCTCCCCTTCCCATAAATTTAACTTTGCTTTCATTTTCACTTCTGGTGTAACAACAACAGAGGCCTGCTGGATTTCCCAGACTTTGTTTCCCGTATGTACAGCTCTGACTCACAAAGCTGACATTTCTGTGTCATAGTTCTGAATAATCCAAACAGTATTTAACGAACGAGGAAGTTGTTGTCTTTTTTGGTAGCTTATCATATTATTTTCAATAGTGTTCTGAAATAGGAGATAGCATTCTAGGTATTCAGTTCAGTTGTGAGCAGGCATGTGATGGTGTTTGATTGAGGAAACTGAGAAAAAGTCCCGAGGCCATTTTCAGGCAAAATGTTGAGAAGTAAAACACAAATGTCATTGATTTATTTGGGGAATTTGTGGCTGTTACAGAATCTAGTATAATGACATCATCTGGGATAAGGAAACAAACCCTACGTTCCAAATGGCATACTCTTTTGTTTTACTATTCTACAGCTGATCATAAAATGTACATAGTTTACATGCACTATGCATACAAATGAGACGTGCTTATCATTATTTATTTCATCATAATATCGCACGTTGAACTTGCCTCTTGCTTATGGTGGTGGTTGATGATGCCATCCTAAGTAACTAGCAGCTTCTTGTCCTTGAAGGCCACTGTAGCTTCTGTAAATTCTTGATAAATTCTCCCAAAGGGAGCGGCAAGCAAGGGAGCGTTGCAATCTAGACTAGATCTATCACCACTAAGTTAAATCAAAATACTTCTACACACTGTACCTTTAATTGCATTGGTTTAGGAACATCTATCGGAGACAGAATAGTTTAACCCAACAGATAAAATATATTTTTACTT
The DNA here is from genome assembly GCF_949987685.1 of Ammodytes marinus. Lineage (NCBI taxonomy): Eukaryota > Metazoa > Chordata > Actinopteri > Uranoscopiformes > Ammodytidae > Ammodytes > Ammodytes marinus. Next base: position 29,042,962 of record NC_137217.1, read on the forward strand.
GTCGCAGAATATGAATGAAAATATTCAAAGAATTGCTCCAGTGTAGCCGTGGCCTTCCCCCAGAGAGCAGCAGCACAGACTTTAAAAAACTCAATGACATAATGTGGTGAATATTTTCTCTTGAAGCCCTGAATAAAAAACTATAAAGGCTTTCTGAAATCTCACTGAAAAAATGAAAAAAATTACTTGAAGGCCTTCCTCTATGCTCCAAAAAAAGACAATAAAGCCAAAAATATCAACATAGAAAGCTATAAAATAGGTATATCGAGACTCAGGGTAGATTATGTGTTCTCAAAAAGCACTGAGAATTGCCCTTTGGAGTACATTTTGTAACACAAAAATAAATTATAAAAAAAAATAAAAAAATAAGGACAACCAATCGCTATCAGAGTACAGTCACGTAACCTTTGGAGCGAAACAGCCTGTTCTCATAATAGCTAATGGTCGTTGTAAACAAAAGAATGGGCTTCTGATTATTTAACATAATTAGTTGTTATTATGAGTGGATGTGACAGACGGGCCTTATATTTATGTAAACAAGGAAACAAGGGCTTGAGCAGAACAGGAAGCACACAGATTGAAACATATGGGCTTTGTCGCCAACAGCCAGATTAGCAGCAGAATTACATCATGTAATCTAACAGCCATCAGATGAACGTTATAGTGCAAAAAATAAGAACATGTAATATTAATAGTAGGAACATTTTCAGTAAAAACGGGTGACTTTGATGCATAGTTTTTTGTAAGATTATTTTTGGCATTTTCAAGCTTTATTAGACAGTACTGAGTTGAAATGGGGAGACCCGTGACCACTGCAACGAAGGCCTGAGCCAATATGGTACACGCTCTATCCACTACACCACCGGAGCACCCCAGAGTTATTCACTGATTTTGACAAAAAAGGGATTTTGACAACGAGAATTCCGATTCACTGACATTTAAACTTACATTTACGGCCGATATATTTGCTCCATAATTAATCTAACCGCCTTATAATTAAGTACATTTTAACCTGCAAAGAAAACTCCACACTATTGAAACAGATTTAATTTGGGATATTTTCAGAAGTTGAATGGGAAAATGTAATCCATAATAGTCACATAAAGTCAAAAATGTCAGTTTATGTGTAGGATGGTGTCGCCCTCTTGTGGATAGAAACCAAACTGCAGCTCTGAACAGGTTTATTGATCTGCAGGCTGCTGCTTCCCTTTCATGAATTATTCATTAGACTGACTGCACTCCCTGCATACTAACAACCTACTCTCTACACAGCTCCTGCTAATATGACACAATAGCCTAGTAGTGTTTTGATGTTTGTGTTCGTTTGAGGCAAATTTCAGTTTAACTAGACAGAGCCAATAGCTACACACTGCACTGAATTGATGCGTTTACACATTTAAAAGGGTTTTAATGGGTCAGAATAGCAGCAAAATATGAAGGTATTTTCCTTGGGGAGATGCTGCAGAGGTGTTTAAAACCAGCCAAGCGTTTAGCGTCAGGCAATGTAGTGTAATGTGAGTTAATCTACTTTATGGCTGACAGTATATATGGACACAGAAGGTCTGTTATCAATAGCCAGTGGTAGTTCTGTAAATGGAAATGCAGCTTTAACATTCAGGTTTTATAGTTAGAATTTCTATCAGATTTGAAATTTCATGATGTTTTTATGGAACTCAAAAAGCTGCTCTTAAAGGTGCAGTGCCAGTGTGTGAAGTGGATTTGCGATTGTCAGAACAGACTTGAGCTACGTTCCAATCCCCATACTCTCTGCTATTTAGCATGGTAGAAAAAAGGGGGGAGGGGGGAGTACATACTCCTCTTGCACTGATTAATCTATTCCAGATAGGGACATTGTTTGAGCCGACAGTTTTTTCAAAGTCTGCCCCTCTGTGGACACACAGTAGAAGACATAAACTAAACTGCATTTTTTTTTAAAATTTTTGGTAAAAAAATTTCTGTCTCATTATCAGTTTTATTAAGGCTGATGAGGTATTAATGTTAAAGACGTATTATTGATTATTTTGCCAATTTGTTTTTGGATTAGTTTAACGATACACAGTATTCTGCTTATAGACACTTTTACAGTAATGAAACAGTATGTCCGTAAACACTTTAATAACTAACTTATTTCCCCTCTTTCCCCAGGATGTGTTAAATAACTTATTCCCCCCTCCCACACTCCCCACTTATTTATTCTCATAATATATATATTTGAATGATCTAAGTTATATACACTTTCCTGTTTGTGCCTTTGTGCTAATTTTGGAATTTTGTGATTTCAATAAATGCCCACGTGGATAACAAGATACTTGCATTTAACATTTGTATTCTTATTTCATTCTTTCCAGGGTGCGTGTGATGTGTTATATAATAAACTTAACTTACTTACACCCCCCCCCCCCCCCCCCCTCCCTCCGTGCAGGGTGCGTGTGGCTCGTGTTGGGCCTTCAGCTCAGCGGGCGCTCTAGAGGGTCAGCTGGCCAAGCAGACGGGGACACTGCGGGACCTCAGCCCTCAGAACCTGGTGGACTGTGTGACAGAGAACTCAGGCTGTGGAGGAGGGTACATGACCAACGCATTCAAGTACGTCCAGGAGAACGGAGGAATAGACTCTGATGAGGCCTACCCGTACGTAGCAGAGGTGAGAAAAGATTCAATTCTACACGTGTGAAGTTGACTTATTCTACAGCTGATCATAACATGTACAAATCACTTGTTTTATATTATGTCAACCAAAATAAAATGGACAAATAAGAAACAACAAAAATTAACAAACAAATACTGCTGTTAGTATAAAGGCAAGACACTCAAGGTGAATAGGTAAACATTAATGAAACTTTGCCAGTTGATTACTTACATTTAAACAATTACTTTGTGTGTTACAATCAGTCAGTAATGTTTGACAAAATATGCAAAATGTGGCTATATCTAACAAATCGTGCGTACATTGCCATCTCTTTAAAA
>NC_137217.1:29050925-29073425 GCF_949987685.1 Ammodytes marinus
CTATTACTGAAAGTTGAGCTTTTCTCAACATTTCAACTTTATTCTAATAACACAAAAATCCTCCTATTGTTCACCCTATAAAACTCCGAACTACTGTATATATATATAACTTTTTTCTGTCACTTTTTTACTGATGCAAGCACAAAACAAGTGTTTGCTTTTAAAGGCTGTAACTACTAGCCTGGCACCGCCCGCCTACTACTTCCGCTCAATTTTCATTGAAATGAAGTACGATGGTCTGGTAGAACCAGGCTATGTAACTACACCGGTCCAATGAAATAATGGACACACACCATTCTGATGTATTTTAATTTATTTGGACGGTGAGGTGTAATTCACATGTCAGGCTCTAGAGGGTGCTATTGAAACTTTTAAACAAGAAATACATTAAAACAAATGTATTAATGTTGGTGTTTTTAGGCACTTAACAAAATGACAAACCCTTGTCCTTACTGTAAAATAATCAATTAAATGTATCTAGTTAAATTTTGAGCCTTCTAGGTTTATAAATCTATATTGTTAATAATTTGCTGACTTTATTCATTCATATTTAGGGTTAGTTTATCGTGGTTGCGGTCGCTAAAGGTGATGACAAAACACATCAGCACGAGACAGTTGTGAAGAGGAAGAGCCGCGCGCACCATGTGACATTTTACCTCATAAATCTAAACCAGGAACAAAACAGTTTCATTTCAACACACACAGACAAGACGAGATGACACCGACACACCAAGGCAAGTCAAACACCATCTCATCGATACATTTACACATTTATACGCTTTAATATTAATTTCCCGGCAAAATAAGGCTATAACACGTTAGGAGGTAAATTAAAATAGTCTGTCAATAAAAAGCCAAAAAGCGTTTGACACTTTTAGTTTCGTTTTCTGTTGTTTTACCAGAGTCTGTGGTTCAGGTGTAGGCTGCCTTGCAGGCTAGTAGTCACCCAAATCACCGAAAAATAATGCCGTAATATTGCTTTTATGTTATTAATGTGATATTATTATATCATTGGCACACTGAGGTAAAGTGTGGTCGGTTTGTAATGTCTTGAGGGGCTAAGAAAGTATCTAAAATATTTCCAGTTTTTTTTATCTGTCATTGTTTGACGTTGTGTTTGAAAACAATGCGTTCTTAGTTTGTACTGTGTGTGTGTGTGTGTGTGTGTGTGTGTGTGTGTGTGTGTGTGTGTGTGTGTGTGAGAGAGAGAGAGAGAGTAGGCTTGATAGAGTATATCTTATATATACTGTATATCCAAACATTTCTAATAAAGGATAATTCGATTTTTGAGATAAATTAAAGTAACTGATCAAGGGTTAATTTAAGAAAAGACAAGCCAGACGGATAGAGGGATGAAACGAGAAAGGGAGAGAGAGAGAGAGAGAGAGAGAGAGAGAGAGAGAGAGAAGGGGGAGAGAGAGAGAGATAGCAAGAGAGTGAGTGAAAACAATACATTTAATCAATTCAATTCAATTCATTACAAGTTCAGACAGGTAGCATGTGACACAACACCTATTGTTCTGTTGTTGATAATGCCCAAGTGCATGTGGTGAAACTTGTAGATCTACATTCTAAACTGTGTCACATGGCTTGGACAAAATAATCTGGAATTTGATTTCCGTTACCTGATATATTTGTTTCCTTATTCCTTTCTATCTTATAAAGCTGCCGAAGAAACTGTGTAGTTTAAAGCTATAGTGTGTAACTTCTGTAGCCCCCCCCCCCCCCCCCCACCATGATGAATTCTGAGTAATAACAACAACACAGTCGACGCATTTACATTTACAAGAATTTTGGTGATCACGCATGAATTGTATACCTTGTGTCAACTCCTTTTGGCGATGGCTTGAATGTAACCGACATTCATTAAAAATGTAAAAGTTACACACTATAGCTTTAGAGAAAATGCTGATCTTGATGTGACAGTACTGATGCCACATAACCATTGCTTAATCATTGCTTTCAGGTCAGGTCAGGTCTTGTGACAGTGGCCTCATGTTATGTTCAGATTAATAGTTTCATATTTGTGGAAGTGATACTGAAGATCACTGCTGATCTTGAGAAATCCAAGGACACCATCTTAGTCAAGAGAATAGAACAAATCTCTATTGTCATTGCACAAGACAACACCATTTAGTTGGAGCAGTCAGTCCTCCAGCTGCACAGTTCTATTAATATTAACAATTTAAAAAATAAGTAAACACAGTTATAAACATAAATATACTGGGGAGCTTGTGGTGTAGTGGTAAGAGCTATATTTTTAATTTTTCATTTCATTTAACTTTTATTTATCCTCGAGAGACCAATTGAGGGGTGATCCTCATTTTCAATGACGTCGAGTTATATGCCCTCCAGTATTGAATTTGGTGTGTTAACTTTTGCTGGTTATTTTGTTCTTTTTAAATTGTTCTACTACATAACATTCCTTATTATTTTTCATTGCATCATACTTTTCTCGTTGAAAAAACAAAGCCTTGGTTTCATCCTCCTCGAATCTAGTGAAGAGAGAGACAACATTTGACCACAAAAGTTGACCTAAAATGTAATGCAATGGGTATCTGATCAACTTTTCCATTGCGTGGCCCCTTGATTTGCAACATGTACACACACGCACAAACACACACCAAAGACACACACACACACACACACACACACACGCACAAACACACACACACACAAAAGACACAACGTAACTTTAACCTTTTGGGTGTTGGAACAATGACTCAATGACAAACCGACAGGCAGCAACACATACCTGCAGCAACTTCCAAACCACTTCCTCACACACACACACACACACACACACACACACACACACACACACACACACTCACGCACACACACACACTCGTTTTGTAATTCCGTTCCATTTCTCATTCAGTCAACTGTTTTACTGCAGTATTATTGTAAGTAGAAATTATACTTTTTCACAATCTTTGTTTTGTCTTATTTTTTTTCTTGTGACTTTTGACACGATGAACATAACCTCTGAAACATTGTGTCATCACTAATCCCCCGCTCTCTCAAACATTGATTCTGTTTCTGTGGGTTTTTTTATACAGTGAAAAACCGCTAGTGTGTTTCTGACACTTTTTTATTTTGTCGGTGTGTTCGCTTCTTGCCTATGCAAAGGTCATACTACATTCTGACTCCTCATTTGTTCCATATCTGTGTGTGTGTGTGTGTGTGTGTGTGTGTGTGTGTGTGTGTGTGTGTGTGTGTGTGTGTGTGTGTGTGTGTGTGGGTTTGTGTGTGTGTGTGTGTGTGTGTGTGGGTTGTGTGTGTGTGTGTGTGTGTGTGTGTGTGTGTGTGTGTGTGTGTGTGTGTGTGTGTGTGTGTGTGTGTGTGTGTGTGTGTGTGCATGCTGTTGCTTGCGTGTGTGTGTGTGTGTGTGTGTGTGCGCTTGGGCCTGTGTGTGTGTGTGTGTGTGTGCATGCCGGTGCTTGCGTATGTGTTTGTGTGTGTGCGCTTGGGTCTGTGTGTGTGTGTGTGTGTAGGCCTGATGTTGGGGAGCCTGCTGCTAGTCAGCCTCTGTGCGGGGGCGGCGGCCATGTTGGAAATGCGTCTTGACGACCACTGGGAACTGTGGAAGAAAACACACGAGAAGAGTTACCGCAGTGAGGTATGTGGGGAAAAGAGCGTGGATGTAAATACCTTTTTCTCATCAAGATTCAAGATTTAAGATGGTTTATTTGGCACATGCACAACCATTACTGCAGCCGTCATTGGCAATGAAATTCTTGAGTCTCAGGGTACCCTTCAACAAAGCAATATAGAAGAAGAAGGGGGCGCCCTTAGCTCAGTTGGTAGGGCGTCCCCCCCATGGGCCTCGGCCAGCAGCGGACCCGGGTTCGATTCCAGCCCGCGGTCGTTCTCTGCATGTCACTCCCCTCTCTGCCCCATTTCAACTCTGTCTCTATACACTATCAATAAAGCATAAAAATGCAAAAAAAAATAATATATATAGAAGAAGAAAATGTATAAGAGAAACACACGAGTGAAGAGAGCAACTTGATATCTATATATATATACACAAGACGAGTGCAAAGACACCGTGCAGATACAAACTTAAGTTTAGATATTGTAGAAGTTGGACCATATAAATATAATTAGAATGGAGGATAACATTAAACTTAAACAAAATGGAATACTGTACATGAAAATAAATTAAAAATTAAATAATGTTAACTGTCATGACATAGAATAATGTCATGGAATCGAATAATGAAGTAAAAAACAATGTATTCACAATATGAACAGATGTAAATTATGAATTATGAGTGGTTACCGTTATACATACGTGCTTCTGTTTACAAGTGCAAAATCCATATGTATAAGACCATTAACGTATACAGTGTTTGACCCTGTGCTCCTGTGCTCTTCCTGTATGTCTCTCTGTGTCTTTAGGTGGAAGATATCCGCCGCAGGGAATTGTGGGAGAAGAACTTAATGCTGATTACGATTCACAACCTGGAGTTCTCTATGGGGCTTCACACCTACGATCTGGGCATGAACCACCTGGCAGACATGGTGAGACACTCAACTCACTCTACTGTTTTATACTGACGGAAAATATACATGTTTTTATGGATAATATGAAAACTGTTGCAGCTCTTGTGTTGTCCTGTAAAATGCTTCATATGATCAAGAAATTATTTGTTTACATAGAACCCTGCTAAATGAATTTAGGCCGTTTGAAACTGAACTTTAAGATGCTCATTTAATCCCATGTTAATCATTTGATATGTCCCTGCCTGGTAGACCCAAGAGGAGATCCGTCAGTCTTTGGCCACGCTCACTCCCCCCACCGACCTCCAGAGGGCACCACACACCTTCACTGGCGCAACAGGAGCTGATGTACCCGACACTGTGGACTGGAGGGACAAGGGCTGTGTCACCAGCGTCAAGATGCAGGTAGAAAAGATATTACTTTGAATTGAATTGAAACCTTTATTTTGAGTCTTGGAGAAAAAAAAATTTAGGAACATTTTTAGTTCTCCCTTATTTTCAATGAGGCCGTGATACAAGAAACACACACATACAGATGTAATAGAAGTAAACACAGAAAAAAAGTAACACAGTCTCTGTAATCAATAATTTAATAATAATACATTTGTCGCCGTTTTTTTTAAAGGACACCTTACAGTTAAAACAAACACACATATATAAACAAGAGGGAAGAAAAACCTTGTTCATTATATTATAATAGCAATTTTATAATGATAGAACGCCGGTTCCGTTTGTGTGAAGTATTCCTTTAAGGCAGTTTGTTGAGCTAGTTTGGTAAGGTCCAGTTCAGCAGAGATGTTATACGTAGATGATGGTGACAGTCCAATAAGAGATGTATGACTTCCTCAATGTGATTCTTATATAACTGCAGCATTAGATTATAGTCAGCAGGATTAATCAGGGCTGTTGGTGAAAGCAGAAACATAATGTGATGAAACCAGCGCTGGCCTCATCCCGCTTGTCTCTGTTTAACCACGTCTGGTTCCTCATGCGTGGAATCAATTGTTCACGTAGAAATGTTGTCACAATCGCCAGTTTTTCCAGTTGTTCCACTTTTTTTTTATGCTGACGAGTTTTAAGATCACTGCCTGATGCACATTAGCACAAACAACTCCAGCTCACCATCCAAAATATTTAAATTGTACCTTTTGTATTATAAAAAAAACTATTATAAAACTAACTAAGTAATTATAATAACCTGGACAAAGCACATGTTCTTTTACACCATGTAATATGACGTTACATTAAAGACCTACTTCACCGGTGGGAACATGAAGGTGTATTGAATTCTGAGATCCTATTTAGGAAAAATAATAATAATATTTAAAAAATTAAATAAATCGGTTCATCCTAGCCTGATAAAAGGCAGAAAGAGTGTTTTATGGTCTCACTGTCTAACCCTACATTTTCCTTATTGTGACTTCACAGTAAAGGTTAGGATTAATAGGACAGATGGGCCAAGGGAAGACTGAGGGAAGACTGAGGAAAGACTGAGGGAAGAAAATCCTCATTCATTATATTATAGTAGTGATTTTATAATGATAGAACGCCTGTTCCGTATGGGTGAAGTATTCCTTAACTTGCTTTGTTTGAATCCAGGGCTCTTGTGGGTCTTGCTGGGCTTTCAGTGCAGCGGGAGCTTTGGAGGGCCAGTTAGCCAAGACGAGGGGCAAGCTAGTGGACCTCAGCCCCCAAAACCTGGTGGACTGCTCGGGGAAATACGGCAACCACGGCTGCAATGGAGGCTTCATGCACAAGGCCTTCCAGTACGTTATAGACAACCAGGGCATCGACTCGGACGCCTCCTACCCTTACACGGGACGGGTGAGTAACTGCTTTAATTCTGATGGTTCAAATATGGAATCAGAAGAATTTGGGAAAATCCATAACATTTTGGACTACGGGGAATTTGTTTTAGGACGTGGGGGAGTAGGGAAACATTCTGAAAGTGGAAAGTAATTAAAAACTGGCAACGAAAGGTCAGACGATATAGACATTTTATCGGGAACCAAAGAGGTCGTATATTGTTGTGCCGTTTGACGATTTCGAACAAATGATCACTCAGATGTTTATGAGCTCTGTGGCAGCTGGTTGTTAAATCATACTGTCCTCACACGATAACGGATATCATATGGCAGCACTTCAGAAGTAGGCTACATCTGAATGTTCTTGCATAAATGGGCCAATTAAATAAAATCGGCCAAACAAAATTTGCCGCACAACCGGAAACAGGTGTGCACAGGTGTGTGGTTGTAATAGAAACCATGGCTGTCATTATATTGTGAAAAGTTGGTAGGGAGACTTTATTCAGATAAAAAAAATATAAAACTTAGTTTCGCTGAATAGGTTTGTGTTTTTACTAGGGCTGTCAAATTAACGCATTCATTTCGATTAATTAATCACAGAAAAATTAACGCAGATTAATCGCACTTCTATAGTGCCCTTTGACCCGGTGCAAAAGTGGTGCGCAGCTCGGTGACCTGTAGCTTGCATTTTTTTTTATGCTTTTATTAGACAGTTTGGAGCGACAGAGATGAAATGGGGTAGAGAGGGGAATGACATGCAGAGAACGACCACGGGCCGGATTCTAACCCGGGGTCTGCTGTGAAAAGGACTGAGCCTCTATGTGGGAGGGGGGCTCTAACCACTAGACCACGAGAACCCCACAAGTCATCATTATTATATTTTTTTAAGATTTTTTGGGGGAATTTTCAAGCTTCATTAGATAGTACAGAGATGAAATGGGGAGACAGAGAGAGAGAGAGAGGGGGGATGACCTGCAGTAAAGGTCCATGGGTCAGATTTGAACCTGCGACCACTGCAACGAGGCCTGAGCCAATATGGTACGCGCTCTATCTACTACACCACCGGAGTGCCCCCCTCCCACCCCCACAATTCATCATTACTAACCCCAGTTTCTCCTCTCTACCTCAGCAGTCTCAGCAGTGCCGGTACAACCCTGTGTACCGCGCGGCTAACTGCTCCAGCTACAGCATGCTGCCGGAGGGGGACGAGGGAGCGCTGAAGGAGGCCATAGCAACCATAGGACCCATCTCTGTCGCTATAGACGCTACCAGGCCCAAGTTCCCTTTCTACAGGAGTGGTATGTTACATTACTTTTTCTTGTATTTGCATTGGGGTTTGATGGTATAGTTTCCCCATGATGGATTCGAAATATTGTATTAATACTTTTTTTCATGCAAAAGGAGAAAAATATTCTGAGCTATGTAATTTGTTGCAATTTATGCATGAATGGGTAAAGGTTATCTTGAAGGTTGTCATTGGTGATTTACTGGTGATACCCTGTATATGCTCTAATAATGCAAAATAATTCAACTTTATACATACGTTTTTTTTTCAAATCGTGAATCAAAATCAGAATAGAGGCACACATCTTTTTTTATACTACTTATAATACACAATACAGTTCTGCCATAAATGCTTCTTTTACAGTTTTTCTCAGTTGCTTTGGTGCTTTTCTCAGATCAGAATGAAAATTCTCACAACTATTAGTTCAACCTCCGCAACATTTAGCAGACATGGGGGACTCGAGTCACATGACTTGACTCGAGTCAGACTCGAGTCGCAAATTTGAGGACTTGAGACTTGCTTGACTAACACTGATAAAAGACTCGACTTGACTTTGACTTGGTCTTCATGACTTGAGACTTGACTTAGACTTGAGACGGATGACTCGAAATGACTTGAATTTTTAAAAGTTAGATTACGTTAGAAATTATGTTTTATTTTGAAACATGATCGGGTGATTTTACAGTGCAATGCAGCGCGCTGCACGGACAAACAGCGTCAGCAGGTCAACACAGGAGCAGCAGTCATGGAGGCGGCTAGACCTTTCTTTATATGTCCATGGGCTAGACCAAGAGTAATTCACGTGAGCCTCCCACACGCTTATCACAGTAAATATGTAGCGCCTTCTTCCCTTCCCTTTTCACGTTGTAACGGCCCCGGGAAGTCTTGTAAAAGAAAACGAAAATAACGAGCGTTTCCTGCAGCGCTGCTGCCTTGATAACGCACGCTTCCTTATCGAGCGCCCTACCTCCATGGACTGTAGGCTTTATATAAGCATCTCTGTGAGACAAAACAGCGGTTATTAATATGATGCAGTTCAACCTTCCACGTTCACCGGCTCCTTCCGACAGCTCACAGCCGCCGCACCCGCACCGACAGCACAGCAAACTGCCCGTTATGACAGTTCGCCCCCCAGTATGAAAAATTAATTAATCGGGATAAATCAAAATGTGATCCTGCCATAAAATAAAAGGTGTTATGATATTTTTGCCATAGCGCAGATCCTTGCCTTGTTTTATTCTAAATGCATTATGGGGATTAAAGGTGCAGTGTGTAATATGACATCATCAAGAAAGTTCTAGAAAGTTCTAGAATGCAACGCTCCCTGGGTAACCCCAACCCTTTCGAATAATAACAGAAGCTACAGTGGCCTTCAAGGACAAGAACAATTCTAAATTTTAAACAATGCACCTGATGACATTCCAACTATGACACTTTCAAGATGGCGGCACTAGGCCTTGGTCCAAAATATGCAGAAATATGGACATATATGAGACCCTTTCTAAGAGAAAAATAAATAATTCAAAAAAAAAATTTCAGCTATTATGCACTAAATTAAATGTACTTATGGATATTATAATTACTTTCTACAAAATCTGCTAGGAAATAAAACCCAAAATTCTACACACTGTAGGTTTAAGTGTCTGTTTTGTGTAGCCTAAGTAGTAGGCTATCTGTTACTATTTGCCTTTCTTGTTTTCCATGTTAAAAGTAAGCTACTTGAAAATTGAAAGTAGCCTAAATGTGGTTGAAAGAAAAGGAAATGTGCGGTGTTGATCATATGTGATAGATAAGGGGTCGCTATTGGATGCAGACATTATGAGATTCGGACCTTTGCTGTAAGAAAATGTTGTCAACTGGACCCATTTCAATTTTAGTTGAAGACCCCTCGGTCAGACCAAGAATAATTCAATTGTAGTTCAAGGATGATGTTGTCGATGACGGTATGAAGAAGAGAACTGTGGAATGCAGGTCTTTTAAATGTAGAAACTGGGTTAGATAATATGATTTTTGTATGACTTGACTTGTGACTTGCTTGACCTGAGCAATGACTTGACTTGTGACTTGCTTGATTCTCACAACAGTGACTTGGACTTGCTTGAGACTTGAAGGTTATGACTTGAGACTTGCTTGTGACTTGCACATTAGTGACTTACCCCCATCTCTGACATTTAGTCATTTGAGCACATCATAGCAATTTCTCCTTCCTCTGAACAAATTGCAAATGGTTTTGGACATGTATCAGTTGCTTTCATACAATTCTCTGCTGTTTTATCACATTGACATTTGCTTATGTCATGTCATTATTTTGCTGATTTCAGGAGTGTATGACGACGCGAGCTGCTCCCAGAATGTGAACCATGGAGTGTTAGCTGTCGGCTACGGGACACTGAACGGACAAGACTACTGGCTGGTGAAAAACAGGTCAGACATTTACATTGCCTCTATTTTTTTTAAGATATTTTTTTTTTTGGCATTTTTAAGCTTTATTAGATAGTACAGAGTAGAAATGGGGAGACAGAGAGAGAGAGAGAGAGAGAGAGAGAGAGAGAGGGGGGATGACCTGCAGTAAAGGTCCACGGGTCGGATTTGAAACCGCGACCACTGCAAGGAAGGCCGGAGCCAATATGGTACCCGCTCTATCCACTACGCCACCGGAGCGCCGCATACATTGCCTTTATGTCTCCCATACTGTACACCAGTCCAGCCCATAGAAACATACTTACATACTGAACTCATGTGTAACTCCCCACGATGGGTATGCTTAGGATTGTATTGATATAGATACTCTTTTTAATACTACTCTCCATAGTTTTGAGCAAAAACATGACATAAACAGGTACTTTGTAAGTTTTCATGAGGGTTGCTTGTGCGATTCACTGTTAGGTGCATTATTTACTTAATTGGGTGATATGGGTGATAGATAGATAGATAGATAGATAGATAGATAGATAGATAGATAGATAGATAGATAGATAGATAGATAGATAGATAGATAGATGGATGGATGGATGGATGGATGGATGGATGGATGGATGGATGGATGGATGGATGGATGGATGGATGGATGGATGGATGGATGGATGGATGGATGGATGGATGGATGGATGGATGGATGGATGGATGGATGGATGGATGGATGGATGGATGGATGGATGGATGGATGGATGGATGGATGGATGGATGGATGGATGGATGGATGGATGGATGGATAGATAGATAGATAGATAGATAGATAGATAGATAGATAGATAGATAGATAGATAGATAGATAGATAGATAGATAGATAGATAGATAGATAGATAGATAGATAGATAGATAGATAGATAGATAGATAGATAGATAGATAGACAAATAGATAGACAGATAGATAGACGGATGGATGGATGGATGGATGGATGGATGGATGGATGGATGGATGGATGGATGGATGGATGGATGGATGGATGGATGGATGGATGGATGGATGGATGGATGGATGGATGGATGGATGGATGGATGGATGGATGGATGGATGGATGGATAGATAGATAGATAGATAGATAGATAGATAGATAGATAGATAGATAGATAGATAGATAGATAGATAGATAGATAGATAGATAGATAGATAGATAGATAGATAGATAGATAGATAGATAGATAGATAGATAGATAGATAGATAGATAGATAGATAGATAGATAGATAGGTGTAAGGGCAGGGTGTCATACTGTATGGAATGTAAAGCCCACTGAGGCAAATGTCTATTTGTGATATTGGGCTAGACAAATAAAACTGATTTGATTTTGATTTGATTTAAATGCTTTTGACGAGAGCATAAGGACTGAACTTCAGAACGCAAGGGAAGTGAAACACGGAAGTCATATCTCTTCACAGGCAGCTGTAGTGTTGAGGGTTTGTGTGTTTTGCTGACATACTGTAAGTGAAGTGGTAGGACAGCATTAAAATATCCCACAGACTCCCACAGAATGACTAAGTCACTTGTTACCAAATCAACTGCGTGGAACAGAAGAAGTTTCGTCTCTCATCACTTATTGCATGAGAAACACCACCACTTCCCAGTCGTCCTATGCTGACCTCATCGGGAAATATTCATCATATGATCATACCACAAAACATATAAGCATTTTTAGCCTATGTGGCAAATAAGAATGTCATTTTGGATGACTTGTGAGGGAGCCATTGTTTTCTTTACATTTAATTTTGATTTAAAACTAAAAAATTATATTCAAGATAAATTCAGATTTTTCCTTAAAAATATCCACACCTTTCCATATGTTCACTTTAACTTCCATTGACTTATAGTCGGTGATACGTGTTATCTAAAGTGATACTTTTGTACTTAGTTTTTAGGGTTAATAGTTGATGTAATACTAGTTCCAGCTGATCTAGCCAGGATTATTTATTTGAGCTTCGTCACATGAGCAAACATGTATTCATCTACTGCATTGTGATGTTGAGCTCCTATTACTTTGGTGCCATTGTTATATCATTTCATTTGACCAGTATGTTTAAGACTTATCTATATGTGATTTTAAAATAATAGCTTCTCTAGTTTTTAAAAAAGATTAAGATTAAAAAATTGCTTAACAAATGTATGCTATACCTTTTAGCATAAGGAGCTAACGATTGATCGACTCTTCTGTTCACATTCTCATCACTTAACACGGATATGTACTTACTGAATCAGTATCCTAAAAGCATTAGTTCATCCCTGAGATTAAACTATTGTGTAATAGTTTTTACATAATTTACACTTACAGTATATTGACCCTATTGTTCATATGTATATTTCTGACTATTGTGTTTTGTCTTGCTCTTTTCGTTCCAGCTGGGGACAGACGTTTGGAGACCAGGGCTACATCCGCATGTCGCGCAACAAGAACGACCAGTGTGGCATCGCTCTGTACTGCTCCTATCCAATCATGTAGCTGAATAGGGATTATGTTGCTATAGATACAAGGGAACTTAATTGTCTGTGTTTTTACAGTTTAATTTCATATTGATTATAACATGTATCTATCATTTTTTTAAATTAATTTTAATGCACAACAGAAGCCAACAATGGCGAGTCATACTATACAATACTACAGTTAAGAATCATTGAAACTGTCTTGTAAGACGTGTGTGTGCATGTGTGCGTGCGGGCGTGTGTGTGTGTGTGTGTGCGTGCGTGCGTGTGTGTGTTTGAATATGTAATAAAGAGACAGAGAGAAATATGCCAGTTCTAGATCAATTTGTCAGTTTACCGATCAGTTTGTTTTGCAATGGAGCTGGCGAAGGTGTAAATGTGATTTATTTTCAACCCCACGTTTTGTCTGTTGAATCTGCCATGAAAATAACTGCCTGAAAAGACTCCATTGACTCATTCGGAAATTGTCTTGTTGGTCAATTTTAGCTCTTACGCCAAAATCAATAATTATCTGTGTCTTGTGCACATTCTGATGGTAAAGCAAATCCAATAGTAGCCGCCCTCAAGGCTTGTAAAATTGTCTTGGGCAAAAAAGGGAAATTGTTTTGGGCTGTTTTAATTTTTTTTTTTACTAAAACTCTCATCAAATATTGAGCTACTGTACTTTCCCAAAAAGCCTGGGGGCTCTTTAAAGACAAAATATGAATGTAAAAAGTGCATTATTGGCTCTATTGAAAATGTTGGGGCAGTTGATTGGACCATCAAGCAAAGGCAGACAACCCAGAGACTATGTGTGTGTGTGTGTGTGTGTGTGTGTGTGTGTGTGTGTTAGTGTGTGTGTGTGTGTGTGTTATTTTGTGCCTTTTTGGTTAAAGAGCTGCCTAATAAATCAGTTTTGAACCCATTCATATATGTTGTCGTCTGTCAATACCATCTAATTAATTCTAGTAATATGGGTATTTATATTTCAATTATTATATTAAGTGAAAAAATCAAGTGAGAAATGTGTTTTACTTCATTTTTGGACATATCAAAACCTTCCAAAACGGCCAAATAAGTTAAGGCTGAATTGTAAACACAGGGTCTAGATTACGTGGTTTTGGATTTGAGTCCTTCCCTGCGTTCCAATCCCCTTCCATACTTCCATACCATTAAGTACGCCAGAAAAAGATTTAGGATGTCTAAAAACATGCATGTCAATTGCAGTGTGCCAAAAATACCTAATGTCCCATTAACTTCAACTGCTTTTTGAAGTATTTGTCTTTATTTTTGACGTTTCTCGACATAATGACATTTTCTTTTTCTTATTTGATTTTTTTTCTCTCTCACGTACCATATTGGCTCCGGCCTTCGTTGCAGTGGTCGCGGGTTCGAATCAGACACGTGGACCTTTACTGCAAGTCATCCCCTCTCTCTCTCTGTCTCCCCATTTCAACTCTGTACCATCAAAAGCATCTTGAAAATTTCAAAAAATTATCTTTAAAAAAAAACAAAGTAGTCTATTGGATAGCAGCATTACCATCACCTCCAAAAAGGTCAGAACAAAGTCAAAACAGACCGCAGGGTTGGGTTACAAATGAGTCAATTTTTATTTTTTTAGTGCAACATCACAACAAACAATTTTCACATGAGGTATTCAAAGGGATTTTCTTTAAGTTGTTGATACAAAATGTCCCACCATGATTGACGTTTAAAGTGTTGTGTATCATCATCATTTTTTTTTTCATTTTTTTTTTTAAGCCTTTGGTTTGGTTAGCCACATTCATTAGTAAGTCTAACACATGGAGAACAAGAATGGCACGATAAAGCGTAAAATGGCGGGTAGGGGGGGTTTTTGGGGGGGTTTACGGTTCCGAGCCGAGGAAAAGTCAGACTCAGTCAAATATAATATTCCCCTCGACCCTTCCCCGTTTTAAAGCTTTTTGTTTATGGATTCATTTTAAATTCCTACTTACAACAGTGGGATCGAAACAGCATTTTTTAAAACTACACTAAACATTTTTTTTGGAAAAAACAGGGGGAGGGGTGGGAGGGGAAGAGGGGAGAAGGGGGTGTGGCTTACAAATGTGGAAAAATAGCTTCTGTCTCCTCCTTTGTACGACGACCATTGTTATTTTTGGGATGAGTGCTTGATTTCTTGGGCTTTTTTCTGTTTACAGCAAGTCAACATGATTCTAGTCATTTTTTTTTTTGGTTATTTTTTGTGGAAAAAAATACAAGGAAATAGGCAACGTTGATTACAGCAAGATCCTCCTTGCCTGGATTGTCACCTCCCCCTTCATTTTTCTTTATTTTTTAACTTTTTGGTCTGGAGAATGATTTTTATTTGTATATATACAGAACATGGATCAATATGGGTAAAACACTCTTTAAGCATACTGGTATTTTTATTTTAAGCTTTATTTGGCTGGACTGGTGGAGCCTCCTTCGAGCTCCCCAAGTTACGGATTGATTCCAGCAACATTTGGTTTTTGGAGTAAAAGGCATGAAAGAGAAGAAGAAATAGAAGAGAGAAAGACGGATGGACAGACAAGATAGATAGATAGTTAGATAGATAGACAGACACACCCTGACAAGGATGGTGTTCTTTGGTTAAGGAATATCTTTGCCACACAACATCTCACACAGTTTGAGGTAGATGGGTAAAGTCTTCATGTACACACAAGGGGTTTGGGGGGGGGGGGGGGGGGGTCAAGGGGACAGACAATGGGACACAATAGGGGGTTTTACAGAGTCAAAAGACAATCCATCTGTAGACACACTTGCCTCATGTCAGTTTCTCAGTTCCAGCTCACCGTAATACTGTTTTGTTGTTTTTTAAATAACAACATTATGTGAATCACTAGCACACTGACTAACTGACTGACTGACAGACCCACTTTGGTGCTTTTCTGAAATCCTCTGAGCGCTACTGTATTATAGCTCTGATAGGTAACTGCTAAAAAACTACCCATGATACATCACCATTCAGCAGTTACCCATCAATCTTTGGTTGTTGTTGTTGTTTTTTTGGTTTTACTATTAGCAACAAAAAGTTAAGAGTTTTTTTTTGGTATTTTTTCACATCTGAAAGTATACGGGTCCATCTTAAAAATTTTGAATATTATGGAAAGTTAATTATTTTTCCCTAATTTTATTCAAAAAGTGAAATGTTCATAATATATTCTAATTCTAGATTCATTAAACATAAAAGGAAGTATTTCAAGCCGTTTTTTTATGTTATTTTGATTGCTGTTTACAGCTCAGAAATACACCATCTCAAAATATTAGAATATCATATAAGACCAATCAAAAAACTCTTCTGAAAAGTATATTATCAAACCACCCTGGGCTCCCATTACACGTTGCATAGATGCAAGTATTAATGCAAAAAGGAGCTCCAACCAAATACATAGTGAATAAATTAACATACTGTTCAGAAGGTCGACATTTCTGTATAATAAATCCCTTTTTTGATTGGTCCAATGTAAAAATCTAATATTTTGAGAGGCCAGATTTTTTTTATGAGCCAAAAGCCATAA
The DNA here is from genome assembly GCF_949987685.1 of Ammodytes marinus. Lineage (NCBI taxonomy): Eukaryota > Metazoa > Chordata > Actinopteri > Uranoscopiformes > Ammodytidae > Ammodytes > Ammodytes marinus. The sequence continues at coordinate 29,066,961 of NC_137217.1, forward strand.
CCTTAAAAATGTTAAACAAAAACGTCTTGACATACTTCACTCCATGTGTAATAAATCTAGAATATACGACAATTTCACTTTTTGAAATAAATCATGCAAAAAAAAAACTTATCCAATATATCCTAAATTTTTTAAGACACCCCTGTATATTAGCTTTCAGTCTCTTCCCCTTTAGAATATCTCTGCCATAACGGCCTCGGCTGCCAGACTTGTTTCAGGGTGAAGTTGTACCCAAACATGCCACTAGGGGGCACCACAGTCCCTAAGAATACAATGCGTTTTCACCTGCACCATCCAACTGTGTCCACCACCCCTCCCTCCCTCTCTCCCTCCCTCTCTCCTTCTCTCCCATCTGTACAGCAGAGGGAAAGAGCCCCGGCCGCTTGACAGAAGGTGGCTCAATACAAACTGCTCTGTCTCCATTTTAGAGCACCGCACTCGGAGAGACAAAGAGAAAGACCTGAAAGGTGTCACCCTCGGCTTTGATACAATGACAGTGGTGAGCAGAGGAGGCTCCGAGCTCGTTTATTTTTTATCTCTTCCCCCCCTCTGCCCCCTACACACACACACATACACACACACACACACACACACACACACACACACACACACACACACACACACACACACACACACACACACCCCTGTATAGACTCAACCTCTACGCCCCCACCTTAGCGCTCAGCATGCTTACAATTGTTGCTCATTAAAGTTTAATTCAGCTCCATGCCCCACTACTCAAACACCTATTCCTCAAATAACCCCCACCCCCACCCCCCCAAGAACTCCACACCCACCACCTTTCCTACACACAGACACACACACACACACACACACACACACACACACACGCAACCCGCCCCCGTTGAATGCCCCCTTAAGCCCACAGGTCTGGCCGAGAGCGGACCCCGGACCAGATACCCAGTAGAGGAGACAGGGGATGAATAAAGCCTTTCCCCCTCCTTTGAAGTCTGCGGGCAAAAAAAGTCGATGACCCTCTTTCATGACCGCCAGTTCTTTCAAGTGCATGCTGCGAACAGGGGGCCCCGGAAAACCGCCCCCTTCCAACGCTAAAGACAGAGAAATAAAGAGAGAGAGATAGTGTGTGGAAAACGGCCAAGCTAGCTATAGCCTTATACCACTCTTTGGCTGCATTTACACAAGGGGTCAGAGAATCATAATTTGGGGTGATTTTCTCCAGATTTCTAGGTATCAACAATGCAAAAAAAGGCTGACAAATCAAATCCCTTGTGCCTGTGCTAGTTCCTGGGGTAAGAATAAGGATCCTATAGTACGTGGAACAAATTTCAAGAACCCCATTTGTTCCGAAACAGTCTTAGAGGGCCTGGGACAAAACCTACACGCCCCCAGAAGCAACATTTAATTTCTGAACAAGATGAGGAATTAACTCTTAGACCCTTAGACAAGCCTAAGAGACCTCGCAACCCTAATAAGCTATCCCCAAAAGATGAGGTACAAACCAGATGCACCCTAGAATGCCCCTGGACATAGGTACAATACTAAAGACCCTCAGAACCCCTGTGCAATTGAACCCAATGTCCCCAATAAGCTGAGGGACACACCTTAAGAGCTTTTACACACATTAAAGTTCGAACCAAACAAGGTACAGTATGTGTGAAAGCCCCCTAAGAAAAACAGAACTCAGAAGGCTGAGGACATAGGCTGAGACTACTAAAAAAAGGAACAAATTATGTAAGACTTTCGGAGGAGTACACCTTCAAGAAAAACCCTTAAAAAGGTCCAGAATCGAACCTCTAAACAATCCCATTGGAACTGAGACAACTGGCAGAAGGTCTTTGGCATGAGGGGGACAGTAGACGGTAGACGATAGACAGGAGAGTCCGCACTGCACTAGGGAAAAGGGGGTTCAGGAGGTACAGGGGAGATTTTGAGAGGGGTTTTAGGGGTTGGAGGGGTGGGTGGGGTGGTCACAAACATGCATTTCCCCAGGCAGACACACAGTACGCATGTTTGCAATGTGACCCCTGAAGGACTGGTACTTTGACAGCGCCTTGAGACGGCGCTTTAAGTGGGTCCCCCGACATTTAACACTCTTGGTCTGAACACAACTTTACAAGCAACCTGTGAACCTATTATTATTATGGGATGCCACATCATAATTGTCGTTATTATTCGTATTATTGTTCTTATTCATAGTATTTTTCATTTATAAATATTATCACAACATTCAAACAAGCTTTGGCCTTGGCGTTTTAAGAGCTGACGGCAGAGACATTTGCAAGTAAAGAAATCCCCGTTATTCTACAAAAAAAACAAAAAGGCCAGGCCTTAAAGAGAGAGAGAGAGAGAGAATACGTAACATCACTGGGTGGGTAAGGGGGTACAGGGTAAGGGGTACAGGTTGGGATAGGGGGTAATGGGGTTTTCGGGGATTCAGGCCGTACATTCAGGGAGGCAATGTTTATCTTTGGTATTACGATGGGATTCTACAGCTAAAAGTGCCCATCAGAAAAAAGTCTTCAGTTTCACACAGACATACAGAGAGAGCATTGTTTAAATAAATACTTACAGTATATAGATTAGCATAAATAAATTACCAAATAAATAAAGAGATAAAGAAAAAAAGGGAAAAAAACAAATAAATACACAAATGCAGTAATAAATACATTGATCAGATCAGCAAATTGCATTTGAAACGTTCCTCGGTTTTTTGATTTCACTATATCGGCTATAAGGAAGGCATGTTAAAGCCTGTTCCTTTGTGGACCAAAAAAATGACCTTGTATACGTCAGCTAGGGGCTGAAACAAACGGGCCCCCCGCACTCCCAACGTGTTTCTATAAATAGAGCCATGTGCTTGAAATCTGTACAAAAACAGGCTGAAAGAATCATATTCCTCCATTTTTCTAGACTTCTGTAAAAAAAGAAGGAAAAAAAAACAAAAACAAGATTTTCGTCGTAATGGTATAGCATAAGTAGTGGACACAGTCTCTTTGGAAATGAGCGGAGAAGAAAAAATACTACAATGTCACACTATACATTGTGTCAGGCGTATCTCATCCCCCATGGATCGGTTGTATTTCTTTCGTTTTGTTTCTTCGCCACGTTTTTTTTTGGCTTGATTTTTTGAGTCAAACGATGGCTGTGTGACTGAGCTTTCATATTCAGGAAGCTCGGTGAGAGTCTTTAAAGCTAGAGACAGTTGCACCAACAAGTCTGTTTTTTTTTTTTTCCGCGTCCTACTTGTGTTTATTGATTCTGTCCTGATGCACTGCGGTTCCCCCAAGAAAACCCTTGATTCATTCAAGGAGGAGACCGTCTTCACAACAAAAACAAAAAACAAAACAGGAAAAGCAAAAAGGGCTCCTGTTATTAAGGTAAAATGATTGACAGCTGAGAGTCACGGACGCTACATAACCCTCCTGATAATTCCAGGCTTTCCAAAAAACCTTGGAAAAAAACAAACAGACGCCCATACAGTCCTGGAAACCATCACCATGGAAACACATGCTAAGAAAAGAAGGGAATAAGATTCTTCAAGAAAAATCAAAAAGAAGAAAAAAAATATTGTAAAAAATTGCCTTTTTTTCCTCTTTCACCTTGATTCTCGAGGAAAAAATAGGCCCAAAAAGAAGAACATTTTGGGGGTAAAAAAGGATTTAACGTCTTTGGATGGATGGATGGATGGATGGATGGATGGATGGACGGTGGACACTTTTGATTAAGAAGTTATACACAATGGAGCTCTCTAGGTTGTGAGTAAAAACGGCACCTTTTTGATTCTTTCACGTTTTTGGAGAGACGAACGACTACAGACTTCGAAGGGTACACCAAAATATGCCTTTTTTCTCCTGATTTGTAATACCCTCATTATCTCTAAAATCTAGATTAATCAAAATAACGCAATGAGATGGAACGTCTATGTCAAGGGCGTGACTCTTCTTTTTCTATCGAGTCAAAAATCATCACCTCTGCACCCTTTTTGGGGAACTATACAAAGCAGGACCATCACATCCTGCTATCATATCACTCTTGGTGGTATACCCCCCCCCCCCCCCCCCCCCCGCCTTTCTATTCCAAGGAGGGGGCGATATCCGATCAACTTTGGTTTTGGGAAGAAGACGAAGAAAAAAAAATCATCTTCATCATAAAATCATCTACCGTATAATCGCTGGCTCTTTCTTTGCGTCGCTCCTTCTGATACTTGAGGAGGACATTTTTAACGACGGGCTGATCACTGCCTAGACCAGTCTTATGTGCCCCCCCCCCCTCTTTCCTTCTCCCCTCCCCTTCCCTTTTCCTTCCATCAATCATCACGCCGTACTGCAGGAAACAGCAGAAGATGAAATGCTGGAGCCAGAAGAGCCGGTCGAGGAGGGTCGGCCTTCTTCCACCCACTTGTTGACGTTGCGTCGGCGGGCGTTCATGAAGAAGTTGCTGACGGTGGATAGCTCCAGGCCCAGCTGCTGGGAGATGGTGATCTGGAGCTCTTTGGTGGGTCGATGGTTCTCCCTGAAGATGGCCAGCAGCGTGCGACGTTGGAGGTCCGTGAAAACCAAGCGGGTACGTTTGGGACCCTGGTTGCGTTCCAGTTTGCTCTGCTCCTGCTCCTTTCGCTTGCAAGCTGCGAGGGAAAAGTGGGTACAAAATAGCAATGTTAAAGGTGCAAGGGAAAATAGATAAAAAAAAAATTAAAATATGTTTTTTTTAGCATCCCCTGAGGCAAACATAGCAGAAGAATACTCAAAGGACCGTAAACAATTTGTGAAAATTAAAATAAATATGCTTTAAAGGTGCACTCTGTGTAACTTTGGGTGTGTCAGAGAAGTGGACATTTCATAAGGTGTATTCTCATAAGTGAATAAACCAAATGGAAAAAGGAAAATTGGATCTAGCAAGCTGTTTGGCAAGATGGAGAAAAATGACATTTAAGTTTTTGGTTAGAGCATATAGCTGTTTTAGCTTGACTTAACTTACTTTCTTTGAGTATTCATTGAATGAATGGAACCAGCAACAACATGGATGTGCTTTATTTAAAGGTTGACTATGTAACGTTGGGTGTGTCAGAGAAGTGAACATTTTCCAAGGTATATTCACATAACTTTCCTCACAGGAGAAATGGATCCCTGGAACATTGTTTGAAATTAGAAAGCTTCCTGAAAAGTTACTGTTTCACTGTTGGTGTTTACAGCAGCAGGGCCCACAGTTGTGTTCAGAAACTCTACTCTACTCTAGTCTTACGTTTGGTTCCAGGTTCCTCAAAATCATTTTGATTTATGATGATAGAATTATTCAATACTAAAAAAATTACAAAAGAAAATTGAAAGTATGTTTTGGAAACTAACTGCTGGCTCTGCAAATTTAAAACAAATCCCCCTCCTCCCCTTGGAAATGCATACTGCACCTTTAAGAAAAAAGAGAGGGGGATAAGGGTTAGCTAACAGACCGGAGGGCTAACTAGGACAAATGGATTAAGTCGAGGGAAAGTGGATTTGTTAAAAGAAAACAGATTAGCTAAGCAACTTTGATTAGTTAGAAGAGATGAATCAGCAACTTGTTTTCATTGTGCAGTGAAGGAATGGAGATGTTAAAGGCTTCAGTGGGTCGCTGTAGGCAGCCGGGGAAAAAACAGGCCCAAAGATCTGCATTATTTCAATGTATAGTGTTCTATGTTGTCTATTTTATTTCTAAATCAATTAGATATTTATATGGGACAACTTCTATCTACACTTGAATTTTTATAAGCACTATTTTGCACCTTTTTTTCTTCCATTTATAGTATTTTATTTTGTCTACATTTAACTATATATTGCATTCTACTTTATATGTTATATGTTGCACCTTTTTCGTTACACCAATTTAAGCATATCATTTTTAATCAGCCCCACTCCACTCAACCTTGAATCATGGTTTTGAATATTTTGTATATGTATCTGGCCTTAAAATAGACAAAAATATATGTTGCTGCCATTCTAAATATTAAATATTATCAAACACATAGACAAATGCAAAGAGTAATTAGCACAATATAGTAACAACTGCCAGCCAAATTCTTTAACCTTCCATTCCCTTTTCTCATCCATGTCTGTTTAACATTTAGAGGCAGAATCGACACGACCATGAGGCCGGAGCAGGGCCGCTGCTACGCTTTTGGGTGCCCTAAGCAGAAATTGTCAGTGATGCCCCCCCCCCCACCCCCCCAAAAGAAAAAAAACACCCAGAAGCTCGCGTCCGCAGGGCGCGAGCAAAATTTTTTTGCCATTGCAAGATCTCTGCGACTGCTTTTTGGCACATTTGCCAGCATTTACTAACAGAAAGAACAGCTTAACTTGTGAAAAAACTGCCTTTGCAAAGGAATTGAGTGATAGGATCATAGACTGATTATGAGATAATGGGCCCCTGGGCTTACACTCTTAAAGGGCCCCCCACTTGTCCCTATCCAGTCAGGTACACTGAATTTTCTACACGGATACATACAATTAA